>NC_058080.1:238312651-238541539 GCF_014858855.1 Bufo gargarizans
TTTTCGGTAGGGCTGTGTTGCGCTGGGGACTGGGGCGGACAGACAACATTGGTGTAATGTTCTGCTGCGCACTTAATTCTAGTCCGAGCAGGTAGCACAGCTCTGATAGGGATTGGACGCAGAGTGTTTGGCAGCAGAGTGTGGACTGTGTTCTTGTGTTGTGGGGTCCTGGGGAGCCAGGGCCTCCACAAGATGGGATCACAGGGGGAAATGAGCCTGGGTACACATGAGTGGACAGGGATGCGGTGCCATCAATAACAAGATGGAGCTTTGTTCACAGAACTCCAGTTATCCTAACCTAGTAGGGCGGCCATCCTTATCTGTTGGTGCAGAGGGATGTGTAGCAGAGGACGCGCTCCTCTGAAGGTAGGGTGTTCAGTCACCAGTGTTGGGATAACAAGGGGTCCTGTGAGATAAAGGGCAGCCCAATACCTTTCTCTACCCATGGGTCAAAGGTATTGGGGCTGGGAATTTTTACACTTAATCGCACTGTTAGGGGAGAAATTCCCCTGGGAGCGCCTGGTATTTTCTTCTGCCATAGGTTTTATATGGAGCGGAAGAAAAACCCAGGAGAGGCCACGGAAGAGGCCAGCTATTTCCCCTGACACTCTTGGGAGGCTCCAGAGGATCCCACTGGATTTTGGCAACCAAGCGACCTCTGCCTAGAGGTGTTCTAGAGATGGAAGACTGTGCCACAATCCAGCGGGAGCATTATTTACGGCTCTGGAGGAAGATTTGGAGACGTTCGGGTGGAACAGCATATTATCACTTGTTTCACCCAGTGAAACTTCTTCTGGTTCTGGTGATCGTCATCTACAGTCGGAGGGTCAAGGGACTTATTGACCAAAATACACCAGAACCAGACAGAACTTTACAGAACTATCCGGAGGAGGAGGCTCAGGACATAACCAAACATTGTTCCTGTAGCCAAATATTATTGTATGGACACACATTGTTTTCTATGAGGGTTCGGGACGTATAACCTGTACTACCCTGAAACCCCATAGCACATTGTATTTATTGATTTTGTTTGTCGGTTGATTATGTACCCATGGACACTCTAGGTGCAAATGTGTGACAGCCTATATTTGACTGTACACATTTGCATCCTATAGTCGTTTCCCATTGACACGGGGGTCTGCGACCTATCTGTGTCTTTGGAGGTGTAGAGAGATATGCCAGGTTGCATGAGTCTCTATGGGTACACACATATAATGGAATTTGGTGTTGGGAGGGATGTGACATGTATTTTGTGTGAATGGGGATAAGGTTAGGTCACGATAGGGACAGGCATCATTCATTTGCCACCTTGAACCCGGGAACGGTGAGGTTCTTAAGGGAAGGCCTGGAGGTGTAGTGTGGCGGAGGTGTTCTCCGCAGTAGAATTTAGGTACTGTGACATTGCCGCTTAAGAGTCTGACCTGCCTTGTAAAGACCTATTAATCTGTCCACGGGAGAACCGCAAGATGGAAACAGACGTTGGATAGAAGAAAGTTGGGACTGAGACTGTGAGGGTGAACCCGCTCCAGATGCCTTGGAGGCGGGCCAAACCTGAAGATCGGCAGAACGACCGAGAGACTGTGGGGGTGTGGCCACTCCAAAGTGGGGGTGGCCGACACTAAAAGACTGCGAAAGAAAGGCCAGTTAAAAACTGTGAGGGTGAACCCGCTCCAGATTCCTTGGAGACGGGCCATACCTGAAGATCGGCAGAATTACCGAGAGACTGTGGGGGTGTGGTCACTCCAAAGTGGGGGTGGCCGACACCAAGAGACTGTTAAAGAAAGGCCAGTTAACCGAGAGACTGTGGGTGTGTGGTATCCTAAAGATGTCAAGAAGAAGACGGTGTATCCTGTGGACGGAGGAGTAGGTTACGGTGAAGGGCAGGTCGGAGGAAAATGGATTAGGGATGTCTAAGTACCTAAAGAACAGTGTACACTACAGTTCTTCCTGAACTTCCACCTAGGATGGGGTTGAGGGGGGGCAAATATATCTCAACCCGTTCCCCCAATATATTGTCGTATTATATAGTCCGACAACAGGGGGATTGTTGAGGAAGGGTTGAGACGTATGCATATATGTCTATGCATGCCTGCAAACACGTGCGGGCATGTATGGTATATATGCATACATTAACCAACGCACCATGGGATGATGTGCGCAGATGTGCCCAGCATCTGCGCACGTCTGCCCATAGTGATCCCCAGGGGCTCATGGTGGCCCCTGTGGGAAATATGTGACCCCTATTAATATATGTAGGGGCCTTGTGCCCCCTTATATGTAGGGGCTTGTGCCCCCTTATCTGTGCCCCCTTATATATATATGACTGCGTCCCCATCTATAATCCCCCTTAGAATACATTATGCCTCTTATATATGTGTATATATATTATCAGGAGGACATATATGTGTATCTGCCATGGCTCTCCCCAGGTGTATATATATTATATATATATATATATATATATATATATATGTATATATATATATATATAGGCCTATAACTGCATGCCCCCAGGTTTATAATGAGTATATATATATATGTATATAGATGCGCCCCAAGTATCTATATACATATATATATATATATATATATATATATATATATATACTTAAATTTCCCTGGCGTTCAGCCAGTTCCTGCAGGGGGTGGATATGTCTCCAGGTGGCTGGTGACTTCAAAGGCTAAGGGATCAACTGATTTGAGGCACTTTGTTGAGTTTATCAGCCTATTTACTATGTGGCCCCACCTTGTGTTTGTGACATGGCTGGGCGTGTGGTGCTGCTAGCCTCAGGGGGCCAACTGGCATGCATACGTCACAGTCACACTATGATGTCACACCCCTGAGAAGGGGGAGGTGGGCTGGTTTTGAGTCGGATATAGGAGCCTGAAACCAGGAAGAGGGTCTCTTGCAACCAGACTAGAACCAGAGACACATGAGGACTGCTGCCTGAAGGAAGAGAGGCCATTTGCCCCTGGAGATGGCTGAGTATATGCTGGGATGGCATTGTACCTCTGCCCTTGCAGTGCCAACCATATTCACCCCTTCCCTGACTATCCCTTCACTGCTGCCTGCTTACTCCAGTAGCAGCTGAGTGTGTGTTTTGGGGTGGAATTGGGGTGGAATCCAGTACAGCTAGAGTGTGGGGTGGAATTGGGAATTGTAGATTTGTATTGTGGTGTGTACGTCTATATGTATATATATTTATAACCATTGATCTATAAATATATATAGATATAGCGTATAATTAGATTACGATTATCCCCCCCCCCTGGTTTACCCTTTTCCTACCCTGATTAACCCCTGGTTGTAACCCCTGCTTAAACCCTGCCCCTCCCCCCCTCACTGTACACTTGCAGGGTATTTATCCCCTGCATTGCTGTACAGTTCTGATATTATCCTTTGTGTTTGTGGTCGGCTTACACCCCTGTAAGACCACCGTTAACCCTCGTTGTACCCCGTAGGGACAGTGCAGACGGGTGGGTTATTGTTACTATACTTGTATGTGTGTATTGTATAGTTAGTTTGTGGGTGGAATTTGGGAACGTGTAGTGTAGTTGAGTACTATATATTTAGTGCTGTATTGTTAGTGTATTGTGTGTGTAGTGTATTGTAGTAATAAATACTGTGTTACTTGTACCTATCTGTGTAACGTGTAGTTATTGGCGATAGTTAGTACAGTAAGGCGCATGCAGCTAGTGTAGCGATCAGTGTAAAGCATAGCGAACGTATTGTGTGTATTTATTATATAAAGGCATAAATAGGCGGAGTCATCACTAGACAGCTCCTCCTATTTATGAATATTAATTATCGATATTCGCATAATATTGGTGATTAATATTCCCCCCTTTACAGCTTCCAATTAATGATCCAAGCACCAGCTGGATAGAACATTTTTCATCTCACCTCTACAATGGAAAGTGGTATTTTCCCATGGAGCATTGCCATTAAGTCTCTATACCTAGCTGGCTCCACAATATCAGCCAGTACCTCCCCTAAACTGATCTCTACATTCCATAACATAGAGTTGGGGAAAGAATTTGTGTGAGTTGAATAATCCCTACCTCTTAGAAAGGTACCTTGACAATAAGCAGATCTCAAAGTGTCCTCCTGCTAGGACCCCAGTGTTCGGCTGTAATCTTCGGAGAAACTTTGCTGCAAGCATTCAATTTCCCTGCAGCAAGATGACAGGGGAGACTAAGCATTTCAAAGACAATGCCCATTCTAGCCAAGGGGTTCTCTGTCTAATGTAAGAAAGGTCTTTCAGAGTGAAAGATGCTCTTGATGATCCCCAGCCTAACTCATAATTTCCTAATAGGATGAAACAAGAGGTGTTTCCAAACAGGAAAATCCCTCCAATTCCAAAAGAGTCACATTTTGGCAATGTGCTTATCGTTGAATTTGGAGCCTACAGTCATCCATTGTAAAATTTGTTGTTTTTTCATGTTTCATGTCAGCATGTTAGCAGACATTTGGCAATAAATACTGCCATTCTGCAACTGAGGACAACTAATTAAATTACAGTGGAAATAACACTTTATCATTTGGATGTTTCTTTGTTCTAAAACATTGATAATGCCTGTTATATGTCATCCCTAAACTATAAATCTGATGTCACTGCTAGTTTATTACACATAATTAAATGTAGTGATGGAGAGCAAATAGGTATTATCACTTCTGCATGGCTCATAGCAACACTTGTGACACATTCCTGCTCATTTCCATGTAGAATTAGATGCTTGGATGATTTCAGTTTTGGACCTCAAATCAAAGTCACAGCTTTGGATTTGGCTTCACAAACTTGTATTATAAGAGAACAGAGAACGGAACTAATTAGTCACTTTCAGAAAATTGGCTCCAATTTTTCTTGAGTTTATATGTCCTTAAACATTCATTTGGGAATTTAGATTACGTTTTAAAAGATGTAAAATGTTAAATAAAAGACTACAACATATCTTTAGAACTGACTGATACAGATGTATCAGTGTGTCATAGCTTGTAGTATTAAAGGGATTATTCAACAAATAAAATACGTTTTTCCTCACATATCTGGAGGGCTTGTTTGCCTTTCTGTGGGTGGTCAACAATTCATCAAGCACTTGCATCCCCAGCATAGCTCTTGTTAACCACCTCCTTCCCTGCACAGAAAATAATCTCTAATGCATAGCTATAGAGATACATATGGTACATAATGCAATTTCCTTCTTCACTTTCTAGAGAGGTACCATATATAGCTATTGTTATGGATCAGTGAGTGTAGACCCACTGTGTCAACTAGATGGTTTGGTTTTGGGATGAACCCTAAGGGTGTTATTCTAGTGCTCGTCTGCTATTCACCCTTTAACCCTTGTACAGGGATCTGTACTTGACTGCAGGAGAGCAACCAGACAACTGTGTCTTGGGATAGTCCCAGTATAGTTGAAAGCTGACCCACTGGGATCAGGGACACTGGTGCAAGCAGGATCTAGAAAACACACCAAAAACTCAAGTATAGTCTGAACAGTTAATTAGGCTTGAATACTGGTTCAAAGGTCCAGGAAACACACTGAAAGTGTAGGTGAATACAGACACAGGATAGACTGACAGGCAGGGCAGTAGTGCAGACACAGGATAGATGACAGGCAGGGCAGTAGTGCAGACACAGGCAGCCCAGGCTGGATGTTAGGCAGGAATACAAACTAGGCAGATGGACAGGGTTAACTAAGCCATGAACAGAACTGAAACCTGACTTGAGTGTCCACAAGCATACTGGCAGGGTAAGAACAGGCAGGGAGAATACCAGGAATACAGGCAGGAGATAACACAGGATAATCGTAGTTAAATTACAGAAGCACACGACTTCTCAACACTTAAGCTGGTTACCAGGGAACCCAAAGTTCAGGCACCCTCCAGCTGGAGAACGCACCTTAAATACCCAGGAACCTCCAGCCATTGGCTAGGGAAGGAATTGGAATAATGTGCACTGGCTCTTTAAGAGGCCAGCGATGAGTGTGGTCTGCCATAAGGAGGTAGAGGCTGAAGCACAAGGCAAAAGCATGGAGGTAGCAGAAAGGATAGTAGCACAGGTCTTATGCCCACAGGTCAGCAGAAGATGGAGACAGCTGACCTAGCAGCTATACAGGTCCTTCTAAAAAAAATTGCATATTGTGATAAAGTTCATTATTTTCTGTAATGTACTGATAAACATTAGACTTTCATATATTTTAGATTCATTACACACCAACTGAAGTAGTTCAAACCTTTTATTGTTTTAATATTGATGATTTTGGCATACAGCTCATGAAAACCCAAAATTCCTATCTAAAAAAATTAGCATATCATGAAAAGGTTCTCTAAACGAGCTATTAACCTAATCATCTGAATCAACTAATTAACTCTAAACACCTGCAAAAGATTCCTGAGGCTTTTAAAAACTCCCAGCCTGGTTCATTACTCAAAACCGCAATCATGGGTAAGACTGCCGACCTGACTGCTGTCCAGAAGGTCATTATTGACACCCTCAAGCAAGAGGGTAAGACACAGAAAGAAATTTCTGAACGAATAGGCTGTTCCCAGAGTGCTGTATCAAGGCACCTCAGTGGGAAGTCTGTGGGAAGGAAAAAGTGTGGCAGAAAACGCTGCACAACGAGAAGAGGTGACCGGACCCTGAGGAAGATTGTGGAGAAGGACCGATTCCAGACCTTGGGGGACCTGCGGAAGCAGTGGACTGAGTCTGGAGTAGAAACATCCAGAGCCACCGTGTACAGGCGTGTGCAGGAAATGGGCTACAGGTGCCGCATTCCCCAGGTCAAGCCACTTTTGAACCAGAAACAGCGGCAGAAGCGCCTGACCTGGGCTACAGAGAAGCAGCACTGGACTGTTGCATGTCATTCGGAAATCAAGGTGCCAGAGTCTGGAGGAAGACTGGGGAGAGGGAAATGCCAAAATGCCTGAAGTCCAGTGTCAAGTACCCACAGTCAGTGATGGTCTGGGGTGCCATGTCAGCTGCTGGTGTTGGTCCACTGTGTTTTATCAAGGGCAGGGTCAATGCAGCTAGCTATCAGGAGATTTTGGAGCACTTCATGCTTCCATCTGCTGAAAAGTATTATGGAGATAAAGATTTAATTTTTCAGCACGACCTGGCACCTGCTCACAGTGCCAAAACCACTGGTAAATGGTTTACTGACCATGGTATTACTGTGCTCAATTGGCCTGCCAACTCTCCTGACCTGAACCCCATAGAGAATCTGTGGGATATTGGGAAGAGAAAGTTGAGAGACGCAAGACCCAACACTCTGGATGAGCTTAAGGCCGCTATCGAAGCATCCTGGGCCTCCATAACACCTCAGCAGTGCCACAGGCTGATTGCCTCCATGCCACGCCGCATTGAAGCAGTCATTTCTGCAAAAGGATTCCCGACCAAGTATTGAGTGCATAACTGAACATAATTATTTGAAGGTTGACTTTTTTTGTATTAAAAACACTTTTCTTTTATTGGTCGGATGAAATATGCTAATTTTTTGAGATAGGAAATTTGGGTTTTCATGAGCTGTATGCCAAAATCATCAATATTCAAACAATAAAAAGCTTGAACTACTTCAGTTGGTGTGTAATGAATCTAAACTATATGAAAGTCTAATGTTTATCAGTACATTACAGAAAATAATGAACTTTATCACAATATGCTAATTTTTTTAGAAGGACCTGTATATGTCTAGGAATTTAGAAGTAAAGATGAATCAATAAAAGGTGCCTGGGCCGGTTCACTTGCTTCACTATGAGATCATTACTCCTGCACTGAGGGGAAGGGAAGGGAATAGGGAAGCTACTGAAAGTGTTAGTCCACCAGTAAATCAGGTAGACCAGAAGGATAGGCGGCAAGAGGCGCAACCAAAGAGGAAAATGTATGTACATAAAAAGCAAATAATATTTTCTTTTGCAATGCCCGATTCATTGCATAGTAATACTTTTTGCTGGATAAGCCTTTAAGGGATTCCTGATTACTGTTGCAGGAGCAACAATTCAGCAAACGCATGAAACAGCAGAGACTTTTGAATTTCGTCTTTCAAATAGCAGCAGCAAGTTGGTGACTTGATACATTTATTTAAGCTAGGTCTATTGTGTATTCTTCATAAAAATAACAATTCCTATATAGGAACAGTGCTTCACATACAGTAAGGAACAGAAGTATTTGAACACCCTGCGATTTTGCAAGTTCTTCCACTTAGAAATCATGGAAGGGTCTGAAATTCACATTGTAGGTGCATTCCCACTCTGGGAGACAGCTTAAAAAATATTAAAATTCAGGAAATCATATTGTATGATTTTTAAAGAATGTATTTGTCTTGCACTGCTTGAACACCTGTGAAAATCTGTGTTAATATTTGGTACAGAAGCCTTTTGTTTGCAATTACAGAGGTCAAATATTTCCTGTAGTTCTTGACCAGGTTTGCACACACTGCAACGGGGATTTTGGCTCACTCCTCCACACAGATCTCCTCTAGATCTGTCAGGTTTCGGGGCTGTCGCTGAGCAACACAGAGTTTCAGCTCCCTCCAAAGATGTTCTATTGGATTTAGGTCTGGAGACTGGCTAGCGCACTCCAGAACCTTGATATGCTTCTTACGGAGCCACTCCTTTGTTATCCTGGCTGTGTGCTTCAGTCGTTGTCATGTTGGAAGACCCAGCCATGACCCATCTTCAATGCTCTGACTGAGGGAAGGAGGTTGTTGCTCAAAATCTAACAATAAATTGCCCCATTCATCCTCTCCTTAATAAAGTGCAGTTGTCCTGTCAACTTTGCAGAAAAGCACCCCAAAAGCATGATGTTACCACCCCATACTTCACAGTAGGGATGGTGTTCTTGGGATGCAATTCATCCTTCTTTTTCCTCCAAACATGACAAGTGAAGTTTAGACCAAAAAGTTCTACTTTGGTCTCATCTGACCACATGACTTTCTCTCATGCCTCCTCTGGATCATCCAGATGGTCATTGGCAAACTTCAGACGGGCCTGGAAATGTGATGACTTGAGCAGGGGAATCTTCCGTACAATGCATGATTTGAAACCATGACGGCGTAGTGTTCTACCAACAGTGACCATTGAAACTGTGGTCCCAGCTCTCTTCGTGTCATTGACCAGCTCCTCCCGTGTAGCTCTGGGCTGATTCCTCACCTTTCTTATCATCAGTGATATCCCACGAGGTGAGATCTTGCATGGAGCCCCAGTCCGAGGGAGACTGACAGTCATCTTTAGCCTCTTCATTTTCTAACAATTTCTCCAACAGTTGATCTATTTTCACCAAGCTGCTTGACAATTGCCTCGTAGCCCTTTCCAGCCTTGTGGAGGTCAACAGTTTTGTCTCTGGTGTCTTTTTACAGCTCTTTGGTCTTGCCCATGGTAGTAGTTGGCGTCTGACTGACTGTGGGATGGACGAGGGTCTTTAAAGAGCTCAGACAGGTGCTACTAAGTTAGATTAATGAGTGGAGTAGATGTGGACTTTTTAAAGGCACAGTAACAGGTCTTTGAGAGCCAGAACTCTTGCTGTTTCTCAAGTGTTCAAATACTTATGTTCAACAGTGCAAGACAAATAAATTCTTTAAAAATCATACAATTTGATTTCCTGATTTTTTTTTATTTTATTCTGTCTCTCAGAGTGAGAATGCACCTACAATGTGAATTTCAGACACCTCCATGATTTCTAAGTGGGAGAACTTGCAAAATGGCCTTAAAGACAAAGCCTATTTTGACATTTGGGACACAGTCCCATTTTTCAAATCTGAGCTGTCACTTTGTGTGGTAATAATGTTGGAATGGTTTTACTTATCTGAGCAATTCTGAGATTTTTTGTGACACGTTGTACTTTATTTTAGTCGTAAATTTTAGTTGATATATTTAGCTTTTATTCTTAAAAAAATAGAAAATTTAATGAAAATAAAATTAGATTTTTTTTTATTTTGAATTTCTCTGCTTTTCAGACATAAGACATTAAAGGGAACCTGTCATCAACTTTGTGCTGCCTATACTAACGGCATCATAAAGTGGAGACAGGTGAGTTGATTTCAGCGGTCTGTCATTTAAAAGATATAAGTAAGTGGTTGCCGAGAACCGACATCACAATCATTGCAGACTGGGCCTGGAAAAGAGTCACGGCCACCTGAGAAGAGTCATGGTTATTCATAAATTCCTGCTCTCCCTGCCCACCTGCTGATGACTGACAGGCTTCTACCTACTTTTCTCCCTTTCTGTCTAGGAGAGAACTGCCAATCATCAGCAGATGGGTGAGAGCAGGAGATTATGAATAACCATGACTCTTCTCAAGTATATTTGACTCTTTTCAAGGCCTGTGCTGCAATTATTATGATGCTGGTTTTCAGCAACCACTTACTTTTAGCTCATAAATGACACACCGCTGAAATCAGCATTTCTGTCACTGTTTTATGCTGCCCTAAAAGAGGTCAGCATAAAGTTGATGACAGGTTCCCTTTAAGCCATATCTCACAAAATTGTTAAAGAGTAACTAAACTTTTATTCAACTTTTTTTAAATGTCCCAAATGCCCTTAAAATAAATTTCTTGTATACTTTATTAATGATAAACAGAATTTTTACTAAAAGAAATTCCACCTGAAGTCCTGATTTCATGACACTTCACACCTCACTATCCTGGCACATTGCTGACTTGTCAGTGGTGTAAGGAGTACGGACTCTGTATTGTAGCAATGGGGCAGCAGCGAATGGTGTACGGGCAGGAGAACACATTGCTGCTCCTGTCTGTGCTCCCTGAGGTTGACTAAATGCTGACATAGCACATTAGTACCCTTTAACAATGTGCTATGCCAGAAATAGCTAAGTGGAGCGGGCTCCTGCCTGTGCCCGCTTCGCTAAGCTAAGAGTCATGCCATGTAAGCAAAGGCAGGAGAAGCAATGTGTGCTCCCACCCGTACTCCGTTCGCTGCGGCCCCATTGATGCAATGCAGAGTCCATATTCAGTACACCACTAACAAGCCAGTGATTTGCCAGAATAGAGAATTTAAAGCGCAGTTGAAACCAGGGCTTTAGGTGGAATTTTCAATTAATCAAATCAATTAATAAAATATATTAGAAAAAATATTTTTAGGGCATTTGGGACATTTAAAAAAGTTGAATAAAAGCTTATTTAGTCTTTAATATTTATCATATGTCCACTATATGTTGGCATCATTTTTCATATGTGCTTTTATTTTATTTGGAGTGGTTGAAAGACTTTTGATTTTGGTAGCAATTTAAAACTAAAATCAGCAATTGTGTACATTTTAGGACATGATCAGATATCATAGTCAAATATAAGAATAATGTCAGTTTAAGGCAAATTAGTCTCTCTAATAACTGAGTCTGACCCCTGAGTTTGACATCTGACATTTGACTTTAACATTTGACTTTCATATCTGACTTTGATATTTGACTCTGACATCTGGCTCAGACATCTGACTCTGATAGCTGACTGGGACACCTGATTGTGACACCTGACTCTGACATCTGGCTTTGACATCTTACTCTAATACCTGCCTTTGACATCTGACATGACTCTATGTGACTACTCAATACCTAAACATGTATGTTTGTGGTTTTCCTATTATATATTACTTCTGAATATCTAATCAAATAAACAGTAAGCATATGGCTGAATATTAAAGCATCTGTTTCATAGTAAGTTTTGGGTACAAAGCCTAGAAGCATATAATTTGGAAAGAAGGTTGGATAGATTTTTTGAAATATGCTAGATAGGTGAAAATTTAAATGATGTTTGACTTTCCTCACGTGTCAGGGTCAAAGGTGATAAAATAGAATGAGTGACACTTGCGGCTGTGTAGGCTAGCTGTATGCAGTCTGGCGTACTGTGTGCGGTCGATGTTTCCGTGTATGCTGGTTGCTTGGGTGATGCATTCTGTTTAGAGTCTTCTTAGTGTGTGAACTTTGTCCTGTGAATATTCTGCTCCTTGTGTCTGTATTGCAGTGCGGTTCACTGTGACATTTGCTGCTATGTAGGCTGGTTGCGTGTGCTCTTGCATACTGGATGCGGTAGACGTTCCCATGTGTGGTTGCTTGTGTGATGTGTGCTGACTGTGGTCTTCTATATTGTGTGTACTGTGCTCTGTGAATTGTGTGCGCTCTGTATTTAGGGCTAATGCTTCCCTGGGCTTGTATGAATATATGGTGGTCAGGTGCCTTAATCACCCTGCTATTTAGACCTGTGAGAGATAAGTCTGGGCATTGAGTCTGTCTCCAGGAATGCTGAGTGCAGGATGCTTCCTGACATGTTTTTTTTTGTTACTCTACCCTGACTTGTGTGGTTCCACTTCGGTTCCAGGCATGTTTGCATGTCTGTCTGTAAACACCATTCTCTTTGTACCCTAATCCGCATTGGTTCCAGGTTATGTAACAATGTTTCTATGTTGCAATGTCTTCTGTCTTAGTCTGTCTATGAACGCCATGCTCCCTGTTCCGCATTAGTTCCAGGCATGATTGTATGTTTCTGATATGTCCTAGTCTGCCTGTGATCACCATGCTTCCTGTTCCACAGGGGTTGCAGGCTGTGAACACCATGCTTCCTATTCTGCAAAGGTTTCAGACATGTTTGTATGTCTGTCTATGAATGCCATGCTCCCTGTTCCGCATGGGTTCCAGGCAGGCTTTTATTTCTCTAATTATGTTCTGATCTGTTCTATGTATGCCATGCTCCGTGTATCCTGATTTACATGGGTTCGTGGCTATGTGGCTCTGTTTGTGACCCTGTGTCCCGGTCTTGTGTCTCAACTGCATTCTATATTGTATGCCTGCATTGCTGGTGCCTTGCCTTGCAAGTCAGCTGCCAAATGTACCAGGGCTATCCCAGGAGATAGCGGTCCAGTCGCCCACCTGCAGCAAAGACCAGATCCCTGTATAGGGGTTAAAGGGTGAAAATCAGGGCATAAATTACACCCTTAGGCTACTTTCACACTAGTGGCATGGACCTCCAGCAGGCTGTTCCGTTGGGTGAACAGCCTGTCGGATAAGTCCTGCTGCTAGTTACCGTGTGCCTCCAAACTGCCGAGTTCCAGCGAGGCACGGCAGCGCATGGTGAGAGGCTGTCAGAATAAATGTCGGACATGTCTTCGTTTTTTGGCTGTAGTTTTTCACCCGATGGAACAGCCTGCCGGAGGTCCGTGCTGCTTGTGTGAAAGTAGCCTTAGGGTTTGGCCCAAATTCAAACTGGTCACTTGGTACAGTGGTTAAACTTCTGCCACTGACCCACCTGATCCATACAGCTTGCTCTGCTATGAAAGCTACTGTCTTTCTTAGTTGCTGTTCCTACCTTGCCTGGTTTATTCAGAATTTTGTGTCAGGTCCATTTGTTTAATAAACAGTTTTTGGCTTTCTCTGGATCTTGTTGTCTATTTGGCGAAGGCTCGTTATAAGCTTAGGGGTTCTCTTTACCCCTGAACGTGACAAGCACCTTGTGGATATAGGAGCCTCCAATTTTTGGGGGATGATTTTCAGGCACAATTTCTAGTTTACAGAGGCCTTAAGGTACTAAAACATTAAAAAACAAAAGGGCTCATTTTGGAAATAACACCTCTCAAGGAATTAATATAGGAATACAGAGAACATTTGGACCCCACAGGTGTTCATAAACTGGGGCATGGAAATACAAAGTTACATGTTAATATATATATATATATATATATATATAGTTAGCTCAATTTTATTTTTAATTTTGCAATGGTAAACAGGAGAAAAAGCACCCCATAAATTACTGCGCAATTTCTCTTGAGGACAGCAATACCCCACATGTGGTCGTAACCTGACATTTGGACAAACAGCGTTCAGGAGGGAAGGTGCGGCATTTGGCTTTTGAAATGCAGATTTTACTGGAATGGGTTTCGGCGCTGTGTCAAAACTGCAACACCCCTGAAACCCCAAGAAATAACCCAATTTTTTAAACTAAACCCCCAATAAATTGAGCTAGGGATGTAGTTAGGGGTATAATTACCATGGTAGCAGGAGTAGGAAGGGGACCAGGAGGAGGACTAATTGAAATATTTTCAGGGCCTACATCAGGTCAGCGTGGGCCTCTCCAGCATATATAATATAGGTATGTAGCTGGCTTGGTCCTGTAACAGCATCTGGACTCAGGGTGACAGTTCCCTGGCGCTGGTGTTTTGCAGTACTATTGTTTAGGACCAGTCACTGGAAGATGTTACTGGAAAACAGTGGCAGCACATGGGTCATCCTGAGTGAGCCCCTTGCGTGTAGTTAGACGGCTGCAGAGGCTGTCAGGGAGTTTTGTTTGAGCTAAGTTAATGAGGACTGTAAGTGACCTTGTAAGTTAGGTCAGGGTCATTGGGCAGCATGTCACTAACTTATTAGTGACAGTGTAGGTAAACTTAAAAGTAGAGGCGGGGACTCAGGGAAAGCTACAGAACACTGAGTTTTGAGGTTCTGTCTCTGATGTGAGGAATCTATTAAGAGATTATAGGAGTTGACCCCAGTGTGGCCAGACTCATGCCTACCGCTGGGTTTGAGCTATATAGCTACTCTTCCAGATCTGCAGGTCCTGGGTCTCCCTTCAACAGGGTATATGAACTCTGCAGCCAATAATAAAATTTGCTATGGGGCCTATATGCCCCTAATTGATTATTTGACCCACAGATGTTTTATAGAATTTATTAATATTGGACCATGAAAAAGAAACTTTTAAACTTTTTCCAATAGTACATTGCTTTAGCCCCATATTTTTCATTGTTACAATGATTAAAGAAATACCCTAAATGTAGGATTAAGCTGTTGTTTGGGAACACAGCAGGGCTCAGAATAGAAGGAGTGCCTGTCAGGCAGCAAAGGAGACAGATGCAGTCTCTCTGGAAACTTGTCACCAAGCGAAGAAGTGTCTCTCATTCTCCCAGGTGGTCTCCAGCCTTCCTACGGGACATCCCTCACCCTTCGCTTCCCACAGCGGGGTGTTGCCCCCGGAGGGAGGAGCTAGTAAAGATTTGCGCTTTATGTCTGCGCAGCACTCTGTGAGATCCACTCCGGATCTTGGTTCTGCTGGGAGATGGGACGTCGTCATTCCCAATGCTGATGCTGGTCAGGGGTCCCAGGACGCCAGAACCTCTAGCGTCAGCATGTCTCCTGACTTGGTATGCCGGTATGCCGTGTTTGCAGGCCCTCAGTTTGGATTTATCATTAAATTTGCATTACAGTGCCGTTTGGATCCTGGAAAGTTGAATATAAAATTTTTGCCAGGTGGGGTGGGCAAAAATTACAACTTTGTCAGTGTTTTGCCTTCTATCACTGTTATAAGTATATTCTACAGGTTATTTTGATACCATATTTATATTTTTTTTGTGTTTTAATAATTTTGGAATATAAAATCACTTTAAAAAAAAAAATAAGTTTTATTTTTCATCTCCATATACTATAATCCATAACATTTTTATTTTCCTGTCAAGGCAGCTGTTGTTGTTTGCTGGACAGGCTGTAGTATTTATTGGTACCAATTTGGTTTACGCATGACTTTTTGATCGCTTTTATTTCATTTTTTGAGGAAGTGAGGTGGGAAAAAAACTTCAATACTGTTAGTGGTTTTTTTCTTAATTTTATAGGGTTCACCGTAAGATAAATATGATATAACTTTATTCTGTAGGTTGATACAATTATGTCAATACCAAATTTATATAGATTTTTCATGTTTTACTACTTTTGCATAAAAAAATCCCTTTTTAAATTAAAAGTTTGATGTATTTTGCATCATTCTCTACTAACATCTTTTAGTTTTTCTGTCAACATAGCCATCTGAGGGCTTGGATTTTGTGGGATGGGCTGTAGTTTTATTGGTACCATTTTGGGGTACAGGTAACTTTTTGATCTATTTTAGTTTAATTTTTTAGGAGGTGAGGTGGGCAAAAATTGCAATTCTGTCCATTGTTTTATTTTTATTTTTTATCGAGTTTACCTTGTGGTATATATGATATAACTGAATTCAATTTTTTTGTATCACCTTATCTAAGACCCATAACTTTCATATTTGTATGTGGAGGCAGCAATGTGAAGGCTTAATTTTCTTGTGGAATGAGCTGTAGTTTTTATTGGTACCATTTTGGGGTTCTGTCATTGTTTTTCTTTTTTTGCTTTTACAAAATTCACTGTACGGGATAAGTTAGGTGATCCTTTTCACTTAAAAAATGTTTTCATTTTATTTTTTTACTTTTGAAGTAAAAACAGACCAATGACTCCATTAGTCACTAGCACTTAAGCACTAGCACATAGGAATAGAGCAGATGAGCAATCAACGCACTGGTAATCTACTCCAGCACACACCCTTTCTGGGCAGAAACAGATTATTACATCCTGTTGCTAAGGATGCAGTCGCTTCACAAGGGGGCATAGCTTAGCAGCCATATCTCCCGGCATAGCCATGCCAAAACTGAGGATCGCGCCAGGTAAGTATGTTACACTGGTACAATACAATGCAATAGACACCTTGCCTATTAGAGGGCCAGACATGCTTCCGTAAATGGCAGACCTAGAGGCTTTTGTAACCCATCTGATTGCCTAGCAACCATTGGGACACTGCAATAAGGTCATTGGGGCCCGATGGAGTAGAGGGTGAGCTTGCCACCTCTGTAAACCACGTAGGTGCCATGGCTGCAACAGACAGCAGCATCTAAGGGGTTAAATGCCCAGGGTTAGCACTAGCTCTGTATGGTACAGCTGACACCTGTCTGCTGATAGTGGTGGCTCAGTTCCTGAGCTGGCATTATCCAGTGGCATACATAGAGAAGTAAGGGCCCCATAACCAGGATAAAGCCAGGCCCTCCACACAGGACAGAAGGGTATCTGCCTAAACCCTTCTCAGTGACCCTTGGGGCATTTTTCTACTGCCTCCTTTGATAAAAGTTGTTTCTTTAGAGGGTAGAGTCCTGACCATGTTTTTACCTTCAGTAGAAGATGAGATAAACCCAACTAAGACTGGGCCCCATAGCAGTTGCATGGTGTACCATTATGGTAGTTATGCCCCTGGCGTCATCAGTATGTCATAAATGTACGGCATGGTGGAGGAACCAGCCACTTGCCATGCCATACATTTAGCACATGGTTCAGGAAGGGGTTAATTTCCAATGATCACATTTTTTTTTAATAAGAAACGGAACACCATTAACATAGTTTGTATAACTTCTGTGTCAATGTCAGATAAAAGTGAACCTTCGTCACCTTACAGACAGTGACATTAGCTGCGCCACATCTCCTGTGTAAAGTGTGCGCATCCCAAAAATATCTGTGACATACAGTGTCCTTTTTCCATAAACGGTGTCCGCTGCGGACAGTGACATTAGCTGCGCCACATCTCCTGTGTAAATTGTGTGCATCCAAAAAATATCTGACATCCAGTGTACTTTTCCCATAGACGGTGTCCACTGCGGACAGTGACATTACCAGCGCCACAGCAGTGTAACATGTGCGCTTCTAAAATTTATCTGTGACATACAGTGTACTTTTTTGCGTTGATGCTGCGTGCAGTGACATTACCGGTGGTACCTCTTCTGTATAACGTTTCCTCATCCCAAATACCTGTGACATTCCCTGTAATTTTTCATTAGCTGCTGGTGACAGCATTGAATTATCTGCGGGGTATCTCCTGTGTGACGTTTCCACATCCCAAATACCTTTTTAAATTTGTTTGCGCATACACTTCTAAATCCTACACTACTGTACGTGTGACAGACTTTCAATCATATATAATATTTAATATGAATAAGGCGAGCAGTAAAGGACGGGGAAGTGGCCGTGATGCTGATGGTGCCCGCAGAGGCCGTGGCCCTGGGCGCAGAGAAACTGTGCCTGCTGCCAGAGCCCAAGAAAAACAATCATCCACAATATTTAGCTTCATGTCCCAGTTTGCAGGGCAGCACAGGACACCACTCTTGAAGTCATACCAGTGCAACGAGGTGCTCAGTTGGATTGCAGCAGATAATGCTTCCAGTCGGTTAAGCACTACCCTGTCTTCCACCAAGTCCAGTCTCAGTAGCCAAGAGTCTGCTCAACCCAATCCTCACCCTGATCCTCCTTCCTCCCACCATGGAGAGTCTGGGCAAACAAGTGTTCCCACCCTCAGATATTCCGAGGAGCTCTTTTCAGCTCCATTCCTTGATTTGTCCGTTTCACCAAGCACGCTTGAAGAGGGACAGATCTTGTGCCCTGAATCCATAAACTCTTGAACATCCACAATCAGTGTAGCACAGTAGTGGGGAAGTGGCAACAGGCCGTGCTGAAACTGATATGCTTAGGGGACAAACAGCACAACACCGCAGAGCTGTGGCAGAGGATAAGAGACCAGACTGAGCTGTGGCTCTCGCCACTCAACCTGGAACCAGGCATGGTTGTGTCTGATAATGGCCATAACTTGGTGGCGGCTTTGGAGCTCGGCAAGCTCACACACATCCCATGCCTAGCCCACGTCTTAAACTTAGTGGTTCAGCGGTTTCTCAAAACCTACCCAAATTTGCCTAAGCTACTGGTGAAGGTGCGCCGCATGTGTCCATATTTCCACAAGTCATCGACAGCTTCAGCCCGTCTGCCAAAGCTGCATTAGTGCATGAAATTGCCAGCTCACCGGCTGTTGTGCGACATGAGCATGCGCTGGTACTCCATGCTCCACATGTTGGCCAGACTTTGTGAGCAGCAGATGGCAGTAGTGGAATATCAGCTGCAACATGGTCGTTGCCTTTCCAGTCCGCTTCCGCTATTCACAAGTGAGGAGTGGACATGGATGTCTGACCTCTGTGAGGTTTTAAGAAACTTTGAGGAATCAACACATGGTGAGCGGCAATAACGCTAACCATCCCACTTCTGTGTCTACTCAAATGCTCGCTGCTCACAATTAAGGGCGAAGCTGTGCATGTGGAAGAGGTGGAAATAGGGGAAGACATTACACAGAGTGATAGCCAGACCACACTTAGCTCATCTCAGCGCGAATTGGACGATGAGGAGGAGCAGGAGACGGTTGCCTCCGCTACAGAGAGTAGTACCCATGAAAGTTTAATTCCATCTGTTCTGCGTGGGTGGGCAGAAGAGGGGGAAGAGGATGAGAAGATTGAGAGTGATCCTCCTGATGATGACAGCGAAGTCTTGCCTGTTGGTACTCTGGCCCACATGGCTGACTTCATGTTAGGCTGCCTTTCCCGCGACCCGCACGTTATGCGCATTTTAGACAACACGGATTACTGGTTGTTCACCCTTCTTGACCTCTGCTATAAAGAGAACTTCTCATATCAGGAAACCGTACAATACCAGAAGATCCTTGTTGAAAAATTGCTCCCAAAATTTCCATCTGACAACGCTGGCAGCAGAGTCTGTAGTTCCTTGGCCAACCGAGGAGGGGAGACAAGGGGAACACATAGCAGTTCCAACAGTGGCAAGGCAACAATCTCCAAAGCCTGGGACAGTTTCATGACACTCCGCCAGCAGCCTCACCATGATGCGCGGTCTAGTGTCACTAGAAGGGAAAAATTTGGGAAGATGGTGAAGGAGTACATAGCAGACCGTGTGGGTGTCCTCAATGATCCCTCAGTGCATTACAACTACTGGATGTCCAAGTTGGACTCGTGGCACGAACTGGCGCTCTATGCCTTGGAGGTGCTGGCCTGCCCTGCCACCAGCATTTTGTCTGAGCGGGTATTTAGTGCTGCTGGTGGCATTATAACAGATAAGCGTATCCACCTGTCAATTGAAAATGCTGACAGGTTGAATCTTATAAAAATGAACAAGGCCTGGATTGACCATGACCTTTCGACCCCACCAGAGGAAAGCTGATGAACAAAAGTGTGTTGTTTATAATGTACTAAATACACTGTATTCCCATGCACGCCTTCCACCACAAACAAGAGTATATGGTTGAATCTTCCTTTTCTCATCTTCCTTCTCCTCTTCCATCATATCAACATGTATATTCGTTTATACCCTTCGCATATAATGTTTTACAGGGTCAGCTCAGCTGCAGGCACTCATATATAATTTTTAAAAAGGGTCAGCTCACCAGCAGGCCTTCACCTACAATGTTTTACAGGGTCAGCTCACCAGCAGGCCCTCGCATGTAATTTTTTAGAGGGTTAGCTTACCAGCAGGCCCTCGCATATAATGTTTTAAAGGGTCAGCTCACCAGCAGGCCCTCGCATATAATGTTTTACAGGGTCAATTCATCAGCAGGCCCTCACATATAATGTTTTACAGGGTCATCTCACCAACAGGCCCTCGCATATAATTTTTTAGAGGATCAGCTCACCAGAAGGCCCTCACCTACAATGTTTTACAGGGTCAGCTCACCAGCAGGCCCTCGCATATAATTTTTTACAGGGTCAGCTCACCATCAGGCCTTCACCTACAATCTTTTACAGGGTCCCCTCACCTGAAGGCCCTAGCATATAATTTTTAGAGGGTCAGCTCACCAGCAGGCCTTCACCTACAATCTTTTACAGGGTCGCCTTACCTGAAGGCCCTAGCATATAATTTTTAGAGGGTCAGCTCACCAGCAGGCCCTCACCTACAATGTTTAACAGGGTCAGCTCACCTGCAGGCCCTCGCCTAATTATACCTAATAGGTAATTTGCGCACATGATGCCTTGCTTGGATGTGGTAGCCATAGCCGTTTCTCACGCTTCCTCTCTGGAATCGAACCCTGATTCCTTGTTACCCATAGTCACCATGATTTGCGCTGACAATAGCATAGAGAGTTGATAGGCCAGACATCCGAATGGATCGTGGCAGTCACGGGGACGTGCGATCGGCCCCAGGTTATCTAGAGTCACCGGCAGTGGCAGCAGGCCCTCACCCATAATGTTTTAGATGGTCAGATCAGCAGGCCCTTGCTCCAAATGTTTCTGAGGGTCACCAGCAGGCCATCAATCATAATTTTTGAAGGCTGTGTATGATGCCCTCCTTTATGTGTAACAAAGGGTGTATTGGAGTGCCTATTCTTTGTAATTTTTGGCAGCGCTTTCACTTAGTGCATAGGCTTTATGAGTGTAGGAGTCCCACCACATGAACAATTGTACCACAATGTGAATGAGGCCCTCCTTTATGAGATATACAGGTTGTATCGGAGTGCCTCTTCCTTGTAATTTTTGGCAGAAATTGCACTTTATATACAAGTAAATATACAGGAAAGAATGTTTCCTAACAATTTTTCCTCTAAAATCGATTTTATCTTCGGTTTGGTGCGTATTATTGTCAGTCTGTAAAAGTTGCGTACTACTCGGACAACATCGTTCCCAGCAGCGACCTGGGAGTCCAAGATGAATCCAGACATCTCCCCCATGCTATTCCCGAACCATTTTGGTGGTGTTTCCATCAATTTCTGACCTTTTACTATGAACCAGGCACCCTCCCCTCTTCAGAGCAGGGGGTGCCTGGCTTAATGCTCGGGTTCTCCCATTGACTTCCATTATACTCGGGTGCTCGGTAGAGCACCCGAGCATCCCGATGTGTTCGACCAGAGCACCCCAGCACCCACGCACTTTGGTGCTCAATCAACACTAGTAATAAAGTTAAATATTTTTTATATAATTTCTTATGGCAAAAAAATATCAGTGATATACCAGAAGATATAGACACTCAAATATCAAACTTTTAATGCTGGACAATGTGGTGTCCATATCCCAACGCACATGATGCCTTGTGCATCCTAACATCATCATTGTCATCAAAATTCTTGCAACCAAGAGCATCTCTTTGACAATGACTAGAACATTCTTAACAAAGATGTAGACAGCTGCGCAGCATAACCTTTTAGCTTCTAAATTGGTTGGTTGCTGTATTTCCCCTGAAGTTATATTGGACAGGATTCCTTACAATTAGAGTTGAGCGAACACCTGGATGTTCGGGTTCGAGAAGTTCGGCCGAACATCCCGGAAATGTTCGGGTTCGGGATCCGAACCCGATCCGAACTTCGTCCCGAACCCGAACCCCATTGAAGTCAATGGGGACCCGAACTTTTCGGCACTAAAAAGGCTGTAAAACAGCCCAGGAAAGAGCTAGAGGGCTGCAAAAGGCAGCAACATGTAGGTAAATCCCCTGCAAACAAATGTGGATAGGGAAATGAATTAAATTAAAAATTAAATAAATAAAAATTAACCAAAATCAATTGGAGAGAGGTTCCATAGCAGAGAATCTGGCTTCCCGTCACCCACCACTGGAACAGTCCATTCTCAGATATTTAGGCCCCGGCACCCAGGCAGAGGAGAGAGGTCCCGTAACAGAGAATCTGTCTTCATGTCAGCAGAGAATTAGTCTGCATGTCATAGCAGAGAATGAGGCTTCACGTCAGCCACCACTGCAACAGTCCATTGGCATATATTTAGGCCCAGCACACACACAGGCAGAGGAGAGAGGTCCCGTAACAGACAATCTGGCTTCATGTCAGCAGAGAATCAGTCTGCATGTCATAGCAGAGAATGAGGCTTCACGTCACCCACCACTGCAACAGTCCATTGGCATATATTTAGGCCTAGCACACAGGCAGAGCAGAGAGGTCCCGTAACAGACAATCTGGCTTCATGACAGCAGAGAATCAGTCTGCATGTCATAGCAGAGAATGAGGCTTCACGTCACCCACCACTGCAACAGTCCATTGGCATATATTTAGGCCTAGCACACAGGCAGAGCAGAGAGGTCCCGTAACAGACAATCTGGCTTCATGACAGCAGAGAATCAGTCTGCATGTCATAGCAGAGAATGAGGCTTCACGTCACCCACCACTGCAACAGTCCATTGGCATATATTTAGGCCCAGCACCCAGGCAGAGGAGGGAGGTCCCGTAACAGAGAATCTGTCTTCATGTCAGCAGAGAATTAGTCTGCATGTCATAGCAGAGAATGAGGCTTCACGTCAGCCACCACTGCAACAGTCCATTGGCATATATTTAGGCCCAGCACACACACAGGCAGAGGAGAGAGGTCCCGTAACAGAGGATCTGGCTTCATGTCAGCAGAGAATCAGTCTGCATGTCATAGCAGAGAATCAGGCTTCACGTCAGCCACCACTGCAACAGTCCATTGTCATAAATTTAGGCCCAGCACCCAGGCAGAGGAGGGAGGTCCCGTAACAGACAATCTGGCTTCATGTCAGCAGAGAATTAGTCTGCATGTCATAGCAGAGAATCAGGCTTCATGTCAGCCACCACTGCAACAGTCCATTGGCATATATTTAGGCCTAGCACACAGGCAGAGGAGAGGTTCATTCAACTTTGGGTAGCATCGCAATATAATGGTAAAATGAAAATAAAAATAGGATTGAATGAGGAAGTGCCCTGGAGTCCAATAATATATGGTTATGGGGAGGTAGTTAATGTCTAATCTGGACAAGGGACGGACAGGTCCTGTGGGATCCATGCCTGGTTCATTTTTATGAACGTCAGCTTGTCCACATTGGCTGTAGACAGGCGGCTGCGTTTGTCTGTAATGACGCCCCCTGCCGTGCTGAATACACGTTCAGACAAAACGCTGGCTGCCGGGCAGGCCAGCACCTCCAAGGCATAAAAGGCTAGCTCTGGCCACGTGGACAATTTAGAGACCCAGAAGTTGAATGGGGCCGAACCATCAGTCAGTACGTGGAGGGGTGTGCACACGTACTGTTCCACCATGTTAGTGAAATGTTGCCTCCTGCTAACACGTTGCGTATCAGGTGGTGGTGCAGTTAGCTGTGGCGTGTTGACAAAAGTTTTCCACATCTCTGCCATGCTAACCCTGCCCTCAGAGGAGCTGGCCGTGACACAGCTGCCTTGGCGACCTCTTGCTCCTCCTCTGCCTTGGCCTTGGGCTTCCACTTGTTCCCCTGTGACATTTGGGAATGCTCTCAGTAGCGCGTCTACCAACGTGCGCTTGTACTCGCGCATCTTCCTATCACGCTCCAGTGCAGGAAGTAAGGTGGGCACATTGTCTTTGTAGCGTGGATCCAGCAGGGTGGCAACCCAGTAGTCCGCACAGGTTAAAATGTGGGCAACTCTGCTGTCGTTGCGCAGGCACTGCAGCATGTAGTCGCTCATGTGTGCCAGGCTGCCCAGGGGTAAGGACAAGCTGTCCTCTGTGGGAGGCGTATCGTCATCGTCCTGCCTTTCCCCCCAGCCACGCACCAGTGATGGACCCGAGCTGCGTTGGGTGCCACCCCGCTGTGACCATGCTTCATCCTCATCCTCCTCCACCTCCTCCTCATCCTCGTCCTCCTCGTCCTCCAGTAGTGGGCCCTGGCTGGCCACATTTGTACCTGGCCTCTGCTGTTGCCAAAAACCTCCCTCTGAGTCACTTCGAAGAGACTGGCCTGAAAGTGCTAAAAATGACCCCTCTTCCTCCTCCTCCTCCTCCTCCTCCTCCTGGGCCACCTCCTCTTCCATCATCGCCCTAAGTGTTTTCTCAAGGAGACATAGAAGTGGTATTGTAACGCTGATAACGGTGTCATCGCCACTGGCCATGTTGGTGGAGTACTCGAAACAGCGCAACAGGGCACACAGGTCTCGCATGGAGGCCCAGTCATTGGTGGTGAAGTGGTGCTGTTCTGTAGTGCGACTGACCCGTGCGTGCTGCAGCTGAAACTCCACTATGGCCTGCTGCTGCTCGCACAGTCTGTCCAGCATGTGCAAGGTGGAGTTCCACCTGGTGGGCACGTCGCATATGAGGCGGTGAGCGGGAAGGCCGAAGTTACGCTGTAGCGCAGACAGGCGAGCAGCGGCAGGATGTGAACGCCGGAAGCGCGAACAGACGGCCCGCACTTTATGCAGCAGCTCTGACATGTCGGGGTAGTTGTGAATGAACTTCTGCACCACCAAATTCAGCACATGCGCCAAGCAAGGGATGTGCGTCAAATTGGCTAGTCCCAGAGCTGCAACGAGATTTCGCCCATTATCACACACCACCAGGCCGGGCTTGAGGCTCACCGGCAGCAACCACTCGTCGGTCTGTTGTTCAATACCCCGCCACAACTCCTGTGCGGTGTGGGGCCTGTCCCCCAAACATATGAGTTTCAGAATGGCCTGCTGACGTTTACCCCGGGCTGTGCTGAAGTTGGTGGTGAAGGTGTGTGGCTGACTGGATGAGCAGGTGGAAGAAGAGGAGGAGGAAGCCGAGAAGGAGGAGGTGGCAACAGGAGGCAAAGAATGTTGCCCTGCGATCCTTGGCGGCGGAAGGACGTGCGCCAAACAGCTCTCCGCCTGGGGCCCAGCTGCCACTACATTTACCCAGTGTGCAGTTAGGGAGATATAGCGTCCCTGGCCGTGCTTACTGGTCCACGTATCTGTGGTTAGGTGGACCTTGCTACAGATGGCGTTGCGCAGTGCACACTTGATTTTATCGGATACTTGGTTGTGCAGGGAAGGCACGGCTCTCTTGGAGAAGTAGTGCCGGCTGGGAACAACATACTGTGGGACAGCAAGCGACATGAGCTGTTTGAAGCTGTCTGTGTCCACCAGCCTAAATGACAGCATTTCATAGGCCAGTAGTTTAGAAATGCTGGCATTCAGGGCCAGGGATCGAGGGTGGCTAGGTGGGAATTTACGCTTTCTATCAAATGTTTGTGAGATGGAGAGCTGAACGCTGGCGTGTGACATGGTTGAGACGCTTGGTGACGGAGGTGGTGGTGGTGGTGTTGGTGGTACATCCCCTGTTTGCTGGGCGGCAGGTGCCAACGTTCCTCCAGAGGCGGAGGAAGAGGCCGAGGCGGCAGCAGCAGAATAGGCCGAGGCGGCAGCAGCAGAAGAGGTAGCAGGGGGAGCCTGAGTGACTTCCTTGGTTTTAAGGTGTTTACTCCACTGCAGTTCATGCTTTGCATGCAGGTGCCTGGTCATGCAGGTTGTGCTCAGGTTCAGAACGTTAATGCCTCGCTTCAGGCTCTGATGGCACAGCGTGCAAACCACTCGGGTCTTGTCGTCAGCACATTGTTTGAAGAAGTGCCATGCCAGGGAACTCCTTGAAGCTGCCTTTGGGGTGCTCGGTCCCAGATGGCGGCGGTCAGTAGCAGGCGGAGTCTCTTGGCGGCGGGTGTTCTGCTTTTGCCCACTGCTCCCTCTTTTGCTACGCTGTTGGCTCGGTCTCACCACTGCCTCTTCCTCCGAACTGTGAAAGTCAGTGGCACGACCTTCATTCCATGTGGGGTCTAGGACCTCATCGTCCCCTGCATCGTCTTCCACCCAGTCTTGATCCCTGACCTCCTGTTCAGTCTGCACACTGCAGAAAGACGCAGCAGTTGGCACCTGTGTTTCGTCATCATCAGAGACATGCTGAGGTGGTATTCCCATGTCCTCATCATCAGGAAACATAAGTGGTTGTGCGTCAGTGCATTCTATGTCTTTCACCGCTGGGGAAGGGCTAGGTGGATGCCCTTGGGAAACCCTGCCAGCGGAGTCTTCAAACAGCATAAGAGACTGCTGCATAACTTGAGGCTGAGACAGTTTCCCTGGTATGCATGGGGGTGATGTGACAGACTGATGGGGTTGGTTTTCAGGCGCCATCTGTGCGCTTTCTGCAGAAGACTGGGTGGGAGATAATGTGAACGTGCTGGATCCACTGTCGGCCACCCAATTGACTAATGCCTGTACCTGCTCAGGCCTTACCATCCTTAGAACGGCATTGGGCCCCACCATATATCGCTGTAAATTCTGGCGGCTACTGGGACCTGAGGTAGTTGGTACACTAGGACGTGTGGATGTGGCAGAACGGCCACGTCCTCTCCCAGCACCAGAGGGTCCACTAACACCACCACGACCATGTCCACGTCCGCGTCCCTTACTAGATGTTTTTCTCATTGTTATGGTTCACCACAACAACAAATATATTATTTGGCCCAATGTATTGTATTCAAATTCAGCGGGATATAAATTTGAGGCCTAGTATTTAGGCGCTGGGTGACCGGTATGGATTTAGTGACAGAATTAGACTTGGAAATGCACAGAAGCGTGTGTGTGAAGTTATTCTGAATGACCCTATGTGCACCTTGAATATTATATACCCTTTTTGGGATAGATTTCAAATAGCTCTGATATAGCAGGAACCACTAAATTATGAAATTGCTAAATTGGGAATTGTATTTCAACCCAGAACAAAAAATGTGCTTTGACGGACACTAAATATCTTGCCCAGCAACAACAGTACAGCGGTAACGAGAGATTTAGCAGGATATAAATTTGAGGCCTAGTATTTAGGCGCTGGGTGACAGGTATGGGTTTAGTGACAGAATTAGACTTGAAAATACACAGTAGCGGGTGTGTGTGAAGTTATTCTGAATGACCCAATGTGCACCTTGAATATTATATACCCTTTTAGGGATAGATTTCAAATAGCTCTGATATAGCAGAAACCACTAAATTATGAAATTGCTAAATTGGGAATTGTATTTCAACCCAGAACAAAAAATGTGCTTTGACGGACACTAAATATCTTGCCCAGCAACAACAGTACAGCGGTAACGAGAGATTTAGCAGGATATAAATTTGAGGCCTAGTATTTAGGCGCTGGGTGACAGGTATGGGTTTAGTGACAGAATTAGACTTGAAAATACACAGTAGCGGGTGTGTGTGAAGTTATTCTGAATGACCCAATGTGCACCTTGAATATTATATACCCTTTTAGGGATAGATTTCAAATAGCTCTGATATAGCAGAAACCACTAAATTATGAAATTGCTAAATTGGGAATTGTATTTCAACCCAGAACAAAAAATGTGCTTTGACGGACACTAAATATCTTGCCCAGCAACAACAGTACAGCGGTAACGAGAGATTTAGCAGGATATAAATTTGAGGCCTAGTATTTAGGCGCTGGGTGACAGGTATGGGTTTAGTGACAGAATTAGACTTGAAAATACACAGTAGCGGGTGTGTGTGAAGTTATTCTGAATGACCCAATGTGCACCTTGAATATTATATACCCTTTTAGGGATAGATTTCAAATAGCTCTGATATAGCAGAAACCACTAAATTATGAAATTGCTAAATTGGGAATTGTACTTCAACCCAGAACAAAAAATGTGCTTTGACGGACACTAAATATCTTTCCAAGCAACAACAGTACAGCGGTAACGAGAGATTTAGCAGGATATAAATTTGAGGCCTAGTATTTAGGCGCTGGGTGACAGGTATGGGTTTAGTGACAGAATTAGACTTGAAAATACACAGTAGCGGGTGTGTGTGAAGTTATTCTGAATGACCCAATGTGCACCTTGAATATTATATACCCTTTTAGGGATAGATTTCAAATAGCTCTGATATAGCAGAAACCACTAAATTATGAAATTGCTAAATTGGGAATTGTACTTCAACCCAGAACAAAAAATGTGCTTTGACGGACACTAAATAACTTTCCCAGCTACAACAGGACAGCGGTAACGAGAGATTTAGCAGGATATAAATTTGAGGCCTAGTATTTAGGCGCTGGGTGACAGGTATGGGTTTAGTGACAGAATTAGACTTGAAAATACACAGTAGCGGGTGTGTGTGAAGTTATTCTGAATGACCCAATGTGCACCTTGAATATTATATACCCTTTTAGGGATAGATTTCAAATAGCTCTGATATAGCAGAAACCACTAAATTATGAAATTGCTAAATTGGGAATTGTACTTCAACCCAGAACAAAAAATGTGCTTTGACGGACACTAAATAACTTTCCCAGCTACAACAGGACAGCGGTAACGAGAGATTTAGCGGGATATAAATTTGAGGCCTAGTATTTAGGCGCTGGGTGACCGGTATGGATTTAGTGACAGAATTAGACTGGGATATGGCCAAAAAATAACCACACTATTGCTGGTTAAATGCACTTGGTGACGGGCGCAGCTTGCCCCTGATGTAGTATATGGCCAAAAAATGAACAGACTATTGCTGGTTAAATGCACTTGGTGTCACAGCTTGACCAACCACACTACTGAGGGTTAAATGCACTTGGTGACGGGCGCAGCTTGCCCCTGATGTAGTATATGGCCAAAAAATAAACAGACTATTGCTGGTTAAATGCACTTGGTGTGACAGCTTCACCCTGATGTAGGCTTTAGCCAGAAAACAACCACACCATTGAGGGTTAAATGCACTTGGTGACAGGCGCAGCTTGCCCCTGATTTTGTATATGGCCAAAAAATGAACAGACTATTGCTGGTTAAATGCACTTGGTGTGACAGCTTCACCCTGATGTAGGCTTTAGCCAAAAAACAACCACACCATTGAGGGTTAAATGCACTTGGTGACAGGCGCAGCTTGCCCCTGATTTTGTATATGGCCAAAAAATGAACAGACTATTGCTGGTTAAATGCACTTGGTGTGACAGCTTCACCCTGATGTAGGCTTTAGCCAGAAAACAACCACACCATTGAGGGTTAAATGCACTTGGTGACAGGCGCAGCTTGCCCCTGATTTTGTATATGGCCAAAAAATGAACAGACTATTGCTGGTTAAATGCACTTGGTGTGACAGCTTCACCCTGATGTAGGCTTTAGCCAAAAAACAACCACACCATTGAGGGTTAAATGCACTTGGTGACAGGCGCAGCTTGCCCCTGATTTTGTATATGGCCAAAAAATGAACAGACTATTGCTGGTTAAATGCACTTGGTGTGACAGCTTCACCCTGATGTAGGCTTTAGCCAAAAAACAACCACACCATTGAGGGTTAAATGCACTTGGTCGCAGCTTGTGCTGGCGCACCACAAGACACAAAATGGCCGCCGATCACCCCAGAAAAATGTGACTGACAAACGGTCTGGGCAGCCTAAAAACAGTGAGCAATTGAGGATCAGCAGCTCAATGATCCACAGCTGCAGATCGATCAGTTAATCAAGTCCTTTGGAGGAGTTAATCTGCCTAATCTCGCCCTACTGTCGCAGCCGCAACCTCTCCCTACGCTAATCAGAGCAGAGTGACGGGCGGCGCTATGTGACTCCAGCTTAAATAGAGGCTGGGTCACATGGTGCTCTGGCCAATCACAGCCATGCCAATAGTAGGCATGGCTGTGATGGCCTCTTGGGGCAAGTAGTATGACGCTTGTTGATTGGCTGCTTTGCAGCCTTTCAAAAAGCGCCAAGAAAGCGTCACAAAAGCGCCAAGAAAGCGACGAACACCGAACCCGAACCCGGACTTTTACGAAAATGTCCGGGTTCGGGTCCGTGTCACGGACACCCCAAAATTCGGTACGAACCCGAACTATACAGTTCGAGTTCGCTCATCCCTACTTACAATATGTTCCCTGTGATGTTTGCTGGAGTTCCCTGTGGTGCTCCTTCATGGTTTCTGCAAGAAATTGATATCTGTTTCACATTTTAATCTTCTTTACGTCTAAGTATTCTGAGTATGGCACAGGACATTTTGCTTTACAATGAATATGCTTGAAAAGATCAGGATCAGTTGGAACCCAATTAATTGTGTATTTATATTTTATTTAGAATTGTTCATTTCATTAAAGAACTCCCACAAAATGTTTTTATTCTCTGACCTGCTAGAAAGGTACATGATGTAATCTGTAGTGAAAGTAATTTTCTCTCCAGTGTGTTATCCCCTCCCTTCTGATCCTCAGCTGTGTCATGTGACCAGCAATCAGACCTTTCGAATAACACAGCATCTAATGTGTTGACAGGAAGTAATTTTCTCTATGTATTCCTATGGGCAGGGCCAGCTCCAGGTTCATGTGGGCCCTTGGGCAATAAAGTCTAAGTGGGCCCCCTTACACAGTGATAACCTCTGAGTACAGATAATATAGTAGATATCACCTGCATTCCTATGTAACAGCACAGATAACACAGTCATGGCTATCTGAGTATAGAAAATGTAGTAGTGCTACCTGCAGTCCTATGTAAAAACACAGATGACACTAGTGCTAATAATGTGTTAGTGTTACCTGCAGTCCTATGTAAAACCACAGATAACAGCAGTGCTGATAATGTAGTAGTGCTACCTGCAGTCCCATGTAAAACCACGGACGACACTAGTGCTAATAATGTGTTAGTGTTACCTGCAGTCCTATGTAAAACCACAGATAACAGCAGTGCTGATAATGTAGTAGTGCTACCTGCAGTCCCATGTAAAACCACGGACGACACTAGTGCTAATAATGTGGTAGTATTACCTGCAGTCCTATGTAAAACCACAGATAATACCAGTGCTGACAATAGGCCCCCGAGGAGCAGTGGGCCCCGACACTTGCCCGGGTGTGCCGGGTGCTGACGCCGGCCCTGCCTATGGGAGCCTTAATGTCAGTCTCATAGGAATGAATAGAGAAGTAACTGACTTCCTGTCCTTTGTCAGTTGGAAATCAGTGAGTTGGTCACATGACACAGATAAAAATTAGAAAGGAGGATAGCTCACAAATACAGTCACTGATGAGAAGATTACATTCACTACAGATTACTTCATGCACCTTTCTAACAGATTGGAGAATAAACATTTTAGTGGGAGTGCTACTTTAATTTAAATTGCACCATTCAGTATTAAAAAAATAATAAAAGAAACTGAACATTCATCAAAGCAAAACACTGTACTTGGGAATAACACAATATGATACAATAAAGGATGACTGTAACTAGGACAGCCAACTTTAAATGTGTCCATCTATTAGATGCCTTATTCTATATTAGTTAGAAGACAAATTTGGATGCAATTTAGAGTATCAAAAGCTATGCGTAAAAATAGTATAACACCTCTTAGAGCCCTGTTGGCCCACCAGTAGCACCAATAAGGCTTATGTGTAGACTCTCCACTATGCAATAAAAAAAAATTATGCATGATGTAGTTTGAACAAATCTAAGCCTAAATGCTACACTCTAGAGTGATTTTAACTCTAGAGGCAGGAGTCAGACCAAAGGAAGATGGCTTGAAACTCTGGGAAGAAAGCCAACACTCTTTCCTCATGACAACTTGACAAAGAAGCAGGGAGAAGTAAAGAACTAGTCAACTTCCTGTCAGCAAGCAAGAGGGCTGAAAATGATGGAAGGCTGGACAATTTTTAATCAAGATAAACTTCACAAAATACTTTCAGTACAGCCATTTTTAAAACAATATTTTTTCACTGGACAGCTCCTTTAATTTCTGTTGTAGTAGACGGTCAAAAGTTTCGATGCTCTAGGTGCTGAGGCCCCCACTGACTGCTGAAAAAAGGGGCAGAAGCCCTCTATTGAGCATTGTGCTTCTTCAGTTGTGATTGGTAGAGATTTGATCCAGCCATCAAGAAATTCAGTTCCGTACGAATTACTTCGTCATGAATCGCTCTTTTGGCGGGTTTTCTTCAATCAAGACAGAAGTGGACCTCTCCGCAATCAAGGGCCTCTCCGCAATCAAGTGGATGAGGTGAATATAATTTTTTTATTTTGAGACACCACTTTAGGAAAACTTGATTAGTTACCACGAAGTGCAAGAAAATGCAGCTTTGTGGTGATTCAAATTTTTCCTGAACTTCAAATCAACACTAGTGATCGGCTTTGCTTGGCTCCCTTTAGAGGAGACTAGGGCAAAACCGATCTTAGCTGGAGGAGCACATTGCTCAGCTGAGCACCTTTGCCCTAGACCCCCACTGAACAAAAGTTCTGACGTGTCATTATGACATGTTAAGGGTTTTATGAAAATAAGTTCTGTATCTAATGACATATACTGCAAATGATGCTGAAGTTTGTACACGTGACTTTCCTGATCAAGAATTTGAAATTCTTTTCTACCATGAAAAATATCATATATATAAATTACAGCAAATTGTTCAGAAATAGTCGCCTAAAAGAGTGCAGCATTCAGTGACTGAATAGGAGTATACAGATTCTTAAATCAACTATCTGCAGCAACTATCTTAGCAATACGGCAATTATTGCAGGTCACATCTGTAGACGTTTATCCCTCATGTATTATACATGATATTAACATATGAATGTACGCTTCATACTGAAATAGGCTGAAGAACAATAAAACCACATGAAAATACTCTGCTGATCTGTTTCATAATGCACCACGAGTAACAACAATCACCTGTAAAAACAGACAAAACAGGTTGCAGCAATTATAGTTTTCTGTGAGTAGTAGAAGAGCCACGGTAAGTATAAGAAACCTCTTCACCTAGATGAAATATGAAAATAATTGCAACTATTACCTGCCCCCAGCCTGCAAATAGAGAAATATGTCAGACAGTTATCTGCATATACCCTGGAGAGACATACATGAAAAAATATTCAATTCTCATTCTTCCTTGCCACCTAACAGGGATGGTACAACTCATCCCTGCTAGGTTCTAATTACACAGTGCATTATTATGTGACAGTAGGTTAAAGAATGGAGGTAAACTGTGCTAGCGAGAAACAAAGGGGAGCATTTACGATCAGAAATACACCTATAATAGGCATATATCTGGTGCAGTTCTCAGCTTAAAGGTTATTTGCGCTGCAATCTGTGACTTCTTCCCCGCTCACGCCAGGTCTAAAAAAGTGTCGTAGTGTGGGCCGGGAAGGGTACAAGCTGGCCAGCCCATCTCATTTACCATTTTCTACGCCTGTTTCAAGCATACAAAATGGTCAAAGAAACTGTCTTACATTTAGACTGGCTCTGCATACGCCGAACTTATGTAGAATCCGGCGCCTCTCCATAACTTCAGCAGATCCACCACCAACTATAGGGGTTATTAAGACTGACATCTGGATGATAAATGCGGTGCAGGGATACACATTTTTCTCTGACTCGATACCAACTAAAATTGCCCTTTCTTGACACCAAGGAATAGTTTCAGCTCTGAATTCCAGAATTGTGAATACAATACGAGCTGCAGACAATAATCCATGTAAATTAATGCAGGGTTCATGAGAACTGTAGGCACATAACTTGGAGCCCTCTGTATTCAGTCGTCTTGGCTATTACCCAAACAGCACACGGGAGTCATTTACTAAAGACTGGTGTTTCATAGACCAGTCTTAGTGAAAACTTTTCTGAAAGATCTGACCAATTTATTAGTGGATGGGCACATCTTGTGAAAACTATCGGGGTGTCAGAGAAAGCTATAATTCACACTTGCAACAAAATATATGACTTTTTCATTTCAGGAAAATGCCATTCAGCTATAATAAAGTGATACAGCTATAGATGGAAATATACAATCAAACTTGTTCTAATTAAACAAGGCAGTATATTCACTTTAGGGTTCACATTCAATTGGTTATGGAATGTGTGCTCCTATGATGTGATCTGCCATATAAGGGGGCCTTCACATGTGGCAGATTTAGAAAATGTCTGCTTGTGAAAATGTGTTCCATTCATCTGAATGGGGTTGTTTTGGTGTGAAGCACGTGAATTTATGCAAGCCCCATTCAGAGACATTGTCACCCCGCGATCTCATTCATGGGGTGACAATGGGAAACAACAGGAGCTCCCTCCCTCTCTAACCACTTAGATGCTACTATTGACCATGGGAGCTAAGGGACTAAATGGCCTGGATCGGCTCTCCTGCTGGACTGTTAGAGCCTGGCTATTATGTGAAAGCTGGATCCCTCTCTCTGCTGCATGGAAGAACGGTGTAACCCTTATTCTAGGCTGCCGTAAAAAGATGGCAGCCCAGAATAAAGCCCACTAATGACCACCATAAAAGCATGCAACATTGGTGGTCATTAAGATTTGAGATGAGCAAAGTTTTAAAGAATTCGAGTTGTTTCACCAAATTTTTCCCAAAAATGAATTCATCACAAAGCATGTTAAATCAGGTCCATCCAGTATGCAGAACTATTCATTTCAATGGGGCCACAAAAAACAACAGAGATGACTCCGTGTGCATTCTGTATCTGTATATCCGCAAGTCCGTTCCACAAAATAATAGAACACGTCACACAAATGTCATAATTTTTTTTTTTGCAGATCTTTGTTTTGAGGACCGCAAAATATATATAATTGTGTGCAAGAGCCCTTACTGTGTGTCAGAATGACAGGTAGGTCACATATATGGGTGTGCACATAATCATGCAGGCCACCAACATTCCTAGCTAACCCCTAGATAAACCCAAAAAAGACCTATACAGCATCGTTCAGTAAAGCAAAAAATAAAAATGAATAAATAAATAAAATGTGCACCCCTGCTGGTGTCCGAATGACTCTTTAATGGAACAAAAAAAGGACATGGAGGAAGCATCAATAAAGAAGTATATCAGAAGAACAGTTCAAAAAAGCGGATCTTGTAGTTTGAGCAGCACAGTCAGTATTTGGGCAGTATTTGGGCAGCATTTGATCAGTATTGGTAAGGTAAAAACAGGAATTTATACAAAACAGAAATGACACCTCATGAGAATATTTGCATGTCTTCTGTGTTTTGGACCCACTCCTGCTTTTGGCTTCCAAATCATGATCAAATCATAATGCAAAATACTGATGGTGGGTGGCAGTAGGAGAAGATGGGAGCAGAGGCAGCAGATGGGTGGCATCAGGTGGGTGGCAGCATCGGAATAGTGGCTGAAGCATGTGGCCAGAAGTAACGGGCCATTTTTCACAATGTTCTGGTGTGGCAGCATACTGTAGTCAGAATATTACTGCCAAAATGATCAAGTCCTGTGATGTCTAACCTCCGCCACTTCAGCTGTGCTGTGTTAAAACTATGATTCCCATTATGTGCAGTTGCTTGGCTGTTCTCAGAACTACATAGAACGCCACAGAAATAAATGGAGCATGCTGGGAGTCGTAGTTTCGCCACAGCTGGAGTGCCTGAGGTTAGCCTTCACTACTGTGAAGCATCAGGCACCGGTGTTTGGAAATCATGGCTAATCCACACCAGATTAATCCTTTCATCTCTCTACATTTCCTGTTGAAAGGCGAGTTCTTTTTGGGGCAACTATGCTCCCCGCCACATTAAACACTCGCTTTGATGCCACACTACTGGCTAGGCAGGAAAGCTTGACCAGAGTAAACTCAAATCAAGTTTGGCTGCCCAGTAGTCCAGGGGATCTTGGATCTGGGGTGGCAGGGTACAGTCCAAGTATGCCACCAACTGTTGGTTCAGGTTCTGCTCCATGTCCTGCTGCTGCTGGGTGGTTTCTTCAGTAGGTGAAGAAAAGTGCTCATTAGAGACTCAAGACTTAAGTTGCTGCTGATGGAGCTGGTGCTGCTCCTGCCCCCCTCACCTTCCTCCAGCAGTCATGGCTGTGGAGTAGGAGCGCAGGAGGTCCACTCAGTCAGACCTTCCTGAGGATGGGCAATGGCACACATAGGCAGAGACCAACCAACTACATAAGATGTCTCTATAGTAGTTAAGTTTATCATCCCTCTCACTCAGCAGGTGTAAAAAAGTCTCCAATTTCGCCCAGTAGCAAGGGTCATCACGGAGAGCCAGTAGTCATCCCTCTGCTGAATTGTGATAATGCGGCTCTCACTATGCAAGCATCTCAGCATGCATCTGTTCATTTAGAAAAAGGGATTTGGAGGGTCTCCCTGCCTCCATCTCCACTGCACACTGCCACAGTCTGTCGGGTTGATCTGCCTGGTCCTCCTCATCACCCTCCAGTTCCTCATGCTACTCCTGTTCCTCTCCTTCGCTTAGGCTACCCGACACTGCTAGATTTGAGTGTGTAGTTCCCTTTAAGCCAGTCAGGCCGGTTACCGGCAATCCTTATCACAGCCAGCAGAGGGAGTCCCCAGTTCAGTATAAATAGGCTAGGGCCTAGCTCAGGAAGTGGAGAAGTTTCCAGACTCAGTGCAGAGAGGGTTCCCCTCCTGAGTCCGTATGCATAGAAGTCAGAAGGGCATAGCTAAACAGCCTGAAGACACAGAATACCACAGAGGCCGATCAGATAAAGCAAGTGGTACTCAAGATAACAGAGGAGGTACTAGATAAGGACAGCTTCAAGGGTACGCCAGATAAAGGGCATTAGACCTTGGAGAGAAAGTCACATGTTTCAGGACCAGTCAGGAATAGTGTGCAAGCCTCCTGTACTGCATCTCCTGTAATCAACACTCTGTATAAAACATTGCTAAGACCGGCCATTCTGTACTTCCAAGAACCAGCTGTATTCCAATAGTAACCAACTGTCTTTCATGGAACTGCGCTTCCAACTGCGTCCATGTATTATACTCACTGATATTCAGTAAAGTTCCAGTTTTTGTTGGCTACCCTATGCTTGCTTCATTCTTCTACAATACCATACACGGCGTGTCACCGTTTAATTGACACTGGCGTCACGAACTTTTAAATACCTGCCTGTTCCAGTATTTGCCCCGATTTGAAGACGACAGTGGATCCCAGGTTAGTGGGTAATCTGCACTACAAAGCCCAGCATACACTACTGACCCCCTGGGACACTGCATATACACTTACTGATCATTAATGTCCTCCTCCGCCAGGTCAGCCCCCACAGGTCTCAGGTAAATGTAGGCATCACGTCTCCTGTCCAATGGCCAGCCAGATTTATCAGCATCAGCTCCAGGATGTGAAGGAGTGGAATGACATAACTCATCCCAGAATCCTGGTGACTGACAAATAAAGTTGACTCCTCAAAGGGCCTGAGCAAATGGCAGGTGTGACGAATGACCTGCCACTGGCTAACGTTGAAGCTACAAAGGGGAGTACCCCAGTCTGCCTGCATCATCAAGAAATTCTTCACAGCCTTCCTCTGCTCATATATATGTGGAGGGTGCAGTTTCAATATGTGGAAATGTCGCATATGAGGCGATGTTGGGGAACACCATTCTGCCTTTGCATCTAAAAGAGGGTGTGTTTTGCAGGAATTGCTTATCTATGAAATCAGTTATAATACACAGGTTATTCATCCATATATGAGAATCAAGGCCTAATGGAATTGCTTATCTGTGAAATTAGGTGAACACCACCTTAACAGTTCTATTACACAGGTTATTCACCCCAATTTGCAAATCAAGGCGCAATAGAATTGAGTATCTATTAAACAAGGTGGACGCCCAAAAACCGGTTATATTACACAGCTTATTCAGCCCAATTTGAGAATAAAGGCCTAATAGAATTGCTCATCTATGAAACAATAACTGTCATATTACACAGCTCATTCACCCCAATTTGAAAATAAAGGCCTAATAAAACAAGGTAGGTACCGATCACTTAGATAGCTTTGTACCCTACACAGGGGTATGCCCTCCCTACAGTGTCTAATAAACTCTCCCTACAATCTCCCTACACTGTCCCTGCACTGTCCTATCTCAGATAAAACTATTAAAAGCTTTGTAAATATTTTGCTAGCACTTTTCACATCTATCATTATGCTCAGTTCACTGTAAAATAGCGGAGAGTGGGCAGAATGATGCTTTTTATAGGGCTGTGTCACAGGGGCTGGCTATCTGCTGATTGGCTGGCTGCAGGGCATTATGGGTGATTCCTCATTCCCAGGCTTCTTACTTTCACCTTGTAACATGTGCAGCAGCCATTTCAGAAAAAAATCCAATTTGTTACAATAAAGTGCAATGAAATTAGAATTTTTGGCAAATCAAATTTTTCCTGAAATTCGGATTGAATTCTACTTTGTTAACTTCGATTCTCTCAACACTAGTTTCCTCTGCTCATACAGTTGGTCCAACATAGGGAGGAAGAAGTTCCAATGTGTGGAAATTAGGTGATGTAGAGGAGTACCATTCTGCCTTTGCAGCTCAAGATGAGCTTGTTTTGCACGCTAAGAGTGGCTGAAATGCATGCACAGTTTCCTTGCCATTTTCAAGACATCTTGCAGTTCAGTGGAAGACTTCAGAAAATTAGTGACAACCAGATTGAAGACAGGTCAGACCTCCCTGATGCAGCGCAGACAGAATGTTCTTCCTGTTATCAGTGACCATGGTTACTATTTCTTGTTGGTGAGGACGCTGAGCAGTTCCTCTCTGGTGTGACTCAGGTCGCCAAGGCTGACCAGGTACAGAACCACAAGACAACGCCATGCTGTGAGTTTGTGGTATGCTGGACAACAACTCTGAACTTTGCTTACAGTGGAGGCTAAAGACAAGGTTGAGGAGGAGGAGGCAGTGGAGAATATTGGTGCAAAAATCCCACTATTATAACGTGGAGGCGGAATTGCCATCACCTGGCCAAGTTGCTGGTGTGCCTGGGCTAAAACCACATTTACCCAGTGGGCTGTAAAGGACATATATTGTCCTTGACCATAGTTACAGCTCCACACATCAGTGCTAATACTAATTGTATCAGACACTGACAGGCCCAAGGACTGGCACGCATTCTGCTCAATATACATGGGCAGGGCTGGTACAGCTTTTTGAGAGAAGTAATGATGGCTTGGGATTCTCCTTTTTGGGTGGGCACAAGCCATCAGTTCTCCAAAATGTTCAGGGTCCACAATATGGAAAGGGAGGGACTGTAGTATCAGCAACTTGGCTAGGTGCACGTAAAGCTTCTGCGCCGTTACATAAGTGCATGCATGCTGTTGTCTATTTGCACTCACCTCGAGGATTGATTGCTAGCAAAACAGGTAACGAGAAGGAGCAGCAGGAACAACAGCTTTCTTCTGCTGATGTTGAGGAGCTCTGACTACTGGAGAAGGTGTGCGGGCCACTGGGAGATGCAGTGGTTGCTGCGTCAGGCTGCACCACTACATTAGTGCCTCAGTTTTAGCCAGGCCACTTTTGGTGACACTTAACGTGTTAACGCAGGGTCGTGATGCCAATATTAGCACCCTGAAGGCGCTTCACTTTCTCCCCACATATCATGCAAACTGCCACATTAATGTCCTCCAGCAACTTGATAAACAATTCCCACACCCCCATTTTACGACTGTCTGCCACTGCTTTTATGAATCTGTGAACCTCTAGATGTTTCCTGACAGGTAGGCACCTGAGTAGCAGACGGTCTACCCCAGGAACATTTGGCTCTAAGTTATCATCCACTAATGTCTGTTTGTCACTTATGTCACCCTCACCAGTCTCATGATCACATCCCTGTCTGTTCACAACACGTGATTAGTTGCACTTCTAAGGGCAGATGCAGTGGACTTCTCCTCCCAGTATGTGCTGGCCTGTAGCTGCTGGCTGTTTTCACTAAGGTCATCCTAGCTGAAAAGCATAGCAGACCTTACAGCAGAAGGAGCAGCAAAAGAAAGAGGCAGTTGCAGGACAGAGGTTGTTCATAGGTCCTGCCAACAATGTGTGGTGTCCGAGGAACCCACCGATTCCAGGCTGTGTATCTGTTGTCACCTGAGATGATCTTTGTGGTGATAGAGGTATCCAGATCAAAATTATTTTTAGGAGTAGGCACCCCTAACTTCACATTACGGAATTGGGTCATAACGTTGTCCATGTTCCATTCCCAATGCCAGGTTTGGAGATTTTATCCATTAAATAAGTAAGATGGAACCACTTCACAGAGACCAGAGACCCCTATCATAAAACCTGAAGATAGCTTGAGGGTCACACACAAACCTTTCACAAACCAGAATCATTAGAGGGATCAGTAAAACGCTAGCATCCTCTCCAGCCGAGTTGACACATGAAACCCCTATTTTGCGAGATACATCAAAGAAATACATGGCCTACTCCATATTAAGGCCACATGCTTCCTCCTGATACCGTAGAACCATGTATATGCTTCTATGGTATCAAAATCAAATCAATCCTAGCTCATTAACATGGACCAATTAGATAACTCAAGCCATCCTGCCACTGGCGTTGCTATAGGGGTCCGAGTTGAGATTGGTCCCCAAAGCCTGATGGGCCCAGAGGGCTCCCCTTGCCAGTGGTGCTGTATATTTCCCTTTAAAAGATGCAGTGCATCTTATAAAGGGAATACTAGTGAGTGCTTTCATTATGCAATGTATGCAGGAGGCGGGGAGAGAAGTGCTGAAGTGCCTCCCCTGCTCGCTCTTCTCAGGGCCTGTGCTGCTGTGTCCTGGCTGCCGGCAGTTTCAGGACATACAGAGCACACCGTGACCTGATGCTGCAGGAAGTCAGGTGACTGCAGTGCCGCCCTGAGAAGAGAGTCGGGAGACCGCCTGACCTGGTGTCATGGAAGGTGTTACAGAAAACTAGAAGACACAAATGAAGATCCGACTGACTTGATCCAAAACTAAGGAACCAAAGGGAAGCCCTGTAACAGCCCTAGCTCTCTCCCTTACTGCTCAGCCTATGCAAAAATCTATATGGGAGATAATTGCATACCCTCGTTCCTCGACTGTATGAAACCTGAACACCCTATAATAGTAAGGGGACACGACCACCGGCTCCCTACACTTAATACGGAGGGAGTCAGGGTCACCTAGGATTAAGCAAACAGGAAAACACAAATAAATGAACAGACTTATCTGTAGAAGCATCAGTTGTAGCATCCAGCATGCACACACTCCAGGAAGTTGTATAAACCGCTAAGTGATGCAGTATGGGAGGGGATTTAAAGGGATGCAATAAGTGCAGCTAGATGACAGCTGAGAGAGGGAAACAAGATGACAAAACGAAAGCAAAACAAAATAACCTCAAGCAGGAGGTTCTGAAGAACATCTGTCAGAGCTTCTCAGATGTCTGGCGGTTACACCTGGAGAGTGGCAGTGGAGCAGGAGAGGTAAGTTTATTTTTAAGTCTGATCTGAGGTGTGATATGGGGGGTTTGGAGGTCTGCTATGGGGTTCTAGAGGTCTGATTGGGGGTCTAGAGGTCTGATATGGGGGGTCTGGAGGTCTAATGGGGGTCTGATCGGGGTTTGAAGGTATAATGTGTGTCTTATTGGTGATTTAGAGGTCTAATGGGGGTCTGATTGGGGTTTTGGAGGTCAAATGGGGGTCTAATTGGGGGTCTGGAGGTCTAATGTGGGTCTTATTGGTGATTTGGAGGTCTAATGGGGGTCTGATTGGGGGTTTGGAGGTCTAATGGGGGTCTGATTGGGTGTCTGAAGGTCTAATGGGGGTCTGAACTCTTGCACCAAGGCCCATGAGCCTTTAGCTACACCCCTGCATCCTGCCATTACCTCCGTCATGTTTGGTATGTATGTCTGTGGGACATTAGGACGGAGTGGATGGAGGTAATATGAAGTTGCTTGGATGTATGCCCGAATAGATATTTTAATACAAAGATTCTGAAGCACACTTGGTTTAAAGCATGTGGTCGTAAACACTGGGTCATAAAAGATCATTATCATACTCACTGGCCTGCTCTAACATCACAGGCCTGAGGAGGGGGAGGGGGGGTTCGTAGGGGAACAGACCCTTTTTAACACATGTATGGAGGATAGCAAACTGTCATTTCTTTGGGGATCCCTAGCTTGATGGACTGCCCGATATTTCTGCACTGGCTGCACGGTATTATGGGTCATTTCGCGTTCCAGGGCTCCTTACTTTCTCTTTATAACAGGCGTAGCCGCCATTTTAGGGGGAAAAAAATAATTACTGTAAAGAGCAAGGAAAATTGGATTTGTGGCAAATCGAGTTTTTCCAGGAATTTGGATGGAGCTCAATTTGTTTCACTTCCTTTTGCTCAACACTTATTAAGATATTAATAATTTCAGAACAAATATAAACTAAATTTTTTATACCTAATCTTTACCAGTCAAGATACAGTATACAATCCTGCATTTAGAAATGCTGTTTACTGTATATAAAGTGACTTCCACATGTCTTTTTCAAGACACTAATTAAGTGAACAAGGAATTTCCACCACATGTCTTTTAGTGAAAGCATATGAATATTATTTGATGGGCAATTAATGAAAAGCAGAAGATGTACCTTGTGTATACCAAGCAAGCTAGTAGAACATCAAGTGAAATGGCCAAATAAGAATCTCTACTTAAATGACAAAAAAAAATTGTATAATAAAAAAAAATAAACACTTCAAATAACAAAAACTTTAAAAGAATAATGGGGCACATTTATTAAGACTAGCATTTTAGACACCGGTTTTAATAAAGCCCTAAACTAGCGGTTATGAAGATTTGCAGGCCTCTCCAAAACTTCCAAAGCATCCAGCGCCAGTTTTAAATATAAGACAGCTTCCGAGATTTAGATCTTTAGATTTTAGATCTTTTTCTACGCCTTCCGGCCTGTCCCCTGTTGCCGGTCCATGCCACACCCACAATTTTAGACCTGGCGTGAGCGGGGCCATGTAGCAGATAGAGACACAACCAACCATTGCGTCGCTATCTGCTATTAGGCGTATTTCAGCATCGTAAATTACCCCAATGGATGTAAATTATGAATAAGTAAACCCACCAGAAAGAAAATGAAAAGGGGTATTCCCATCTGTGATATTTATATGGCATTTTCAAATAATACATTTCATATACAAAATGTCATAACATACCATTTTTTTTTGCTTAATAAAACTTTCCCTGAATAATCTTACAGAGCAAATACTAATTGGTGTTTCCATTATGGATGCGCTGTTAAGGTCTTATTCACACAATTGTATTTTTGGTCTACATCCGACCCTCATTGTTTGCAGATCGGGGCAGATTCAATGGGGCCGCAAAAAATGTGTACCACAAAGTACATGCAGTCTTGTGAATGAACCCTTAGTACACAAGAGGTGCAGGGTGATAAAGATTGGAGGTCTGATGAAAAATATACATTATTTTATTTTCCATCTCTAAAACCTCGGTGTGTATTATGGTCAGGTACAACTTATAGAATGAAAAATACAGTAATTCTTTTTTTTTTACATGATCTTTAAAGAAAGAGCTCTTAAGGATTATTAAGGACTATCTAGCATTTAAATCACTAAAAAATAGTCTCTCTATGTGTTTTCCTGTCTGGCAAAACTGGCCTATCCCAAAAACAAGAGCACCACAAACTACCATCAGGCAGGAGACTCCAACTACAGGGAGTGCCTAGAGGGAGGAAAGGGTTCACCCTACTCTCACTGCACCTTCCCTAGGGAGCATGGCCTGAGGGAGACCACCGTGACACATCCTATAATCAGAGCCACTACCACTTCCATCCCTCACTCCGGCTCCTCAAGGGCTCGCTGCACATGGGATATCCCTTTAAGCAGGAAAATAGTTTGTGCTATGCGACTATGAAATAGTAAATATTAACAACTTAAGGGAATAGTACAACTCTTGATTCTTACTATTTTGACAACTATTCCTTCAGGTCCAACAAAAAAATGTCACAGAACTATATAACTATATTTTTAGCTCTTTTATAGCTCTTCTTTAACATATTAACATATTCAGCGTTGCCTATAATTATGGTGCTTTTTAGATGCCTTTTTTAAATCTGTCCAAAAATCTGCAAAGAATAATTTCTTTTGGGATCTTTCTGGCTGTCTGAACTGGATGATTAGCCAGAGAACTTGGTTTTCATTTTTCGACTGGCATATTGCCCTTTTTCTTTTCAGAAAAGACGAAGACAAACAAATGTTCATGTCCAATAGCAACATAACTGACTACATAATGTCTCTGTATATTTAAAGAGGACCTGTCACCTAATAATGCTGTGCAATCTGACAGGACTAATATTATAGAGCAAGAGAAGCTGAGCAGATTGGTATAGGTTTTTGCAGGAAGAGATTAAGTAACACTTGTAATTTATACATTTATCTTAGCTTTTTTCACTTCCTGTGAGTACCTATAGGACAGGGGGAGGTGGTATCACTGATAGATAGCATTGTATGTATAAGTGTGTATACAGAGAGAGCTGTCAGTCACTGATAACCCCTCCCTCCTGTGCCGATAGCACTTCACAGGGCTGCAGATGTAAATGTAAAAATTACAAGTTTTATTGAATAATTTCCCACAAAAATATGCATCAATCTTCATGTTCTAGAACATGCTACCTGCAGACTGTAGTGCATTTTTGGTGACAGGCTCTGTTTAAATATTTCCTTCAGAATTGTTAGCAAGAGAATAAAACTGGATTTACACTGCCCAATTGTAAGGCAGATTATTAGGGGGCAAATGTTACTACGAATGCTCATTCCCAATAATCTGCCTGTATAAAGGTGCTGAAGATCACCCAATGAGCAAACTAAATTCTTGTTCATCAGGTGAAGTAATCATCATTTCTGGGCAGCAGATCGTACTGTCAGAACAATGAGTGATGGCACTAGAGAATGCTCGTCCTCATACAGGGGAGATGATTGCTGTGTGTAAATGCAGCTCTTCACCTCCACTGACGAGCAGGCCATTATTGTAAAGGAACACTTTCTTTCCGATAATTGTATGCTTGCTCGGCGGGTGTAAATTCATGTTAAAGGGCATCTGTCAGCAGATTTGTACCTATGACACTGGCTGACCTTTTACATGTGCACTTGGCAGCTGAAGACATCTCTGTTGGTCCCATGTTGATATGTGTCCACATTGCTGATAAAAATTATGTTTTCATATATGCAAATGAGCCTCTAGGAGCAACGGGGGCGTTACCATTACACCTAGAAGCTCCGCTCTCTCTGCAACTGCCACACCTTCTGCACTTTGAGTGATAGGGACATGCAGGTGATGATGCTTTCACTGCCTAGCCCTGTCAATCAAAGTGGAGGTAGATATCTGCTGACAGATGCCCTTTAGGATATAAAAAATGAACAGGTAGGGAAGAAATATGAACCCAATATAATTAGAAAATGGTGAAATACTTTCTGCCATATTTGTTGTCACAGCTCACATCATCTACCAACAGGATGCAATTTGTTCCTACTGTGGTCTACAAATACAGCCTTGCTTTTTGACGTGCATTGAGCTCTGCTATGCTTCTGTCTGTGTTCTTGACCACACCGAGCTGTTGCAATGTTAAACCTTTCTGTTCTGTGCAATGGCCATGCAACACTTTGCTAAGAACACTAAGCCAATACTCATCCCCATTAACCAAATTACAAGTCCCTATACCAAATACATAGATATAATACTAATACACAATATATAGAACGATAAATAAATATTTACACCAAAATACTTAATCTAACTAAATTAGTACTTTATTAATCACGAAAATATATTAAAGCAATGGACATTACATTAAAAACAATTATACTATATAAAGTAAATAAAACAAAAAATGCCAACTCATGAGGATGTACAGTATATCAACACCACACTGGGCAATCACCTCACTACCCCAATGCATGTTTCACTGTAACCTTTTCAAGGGGCAATGGAATACTATGCTACTTCCTGTTCTGATTCTAATGATTATGTCATCAAGACCTACTATTGAGGACCTCTCTCGCTTCAGTGACCGGGCAATAGGTTTCATCAAAGGGACAACTAGTTTTTCCTGCTGTCTTTTCAATTATTTACTTGGCATCTTCTGACTTTGTACTTCTGGTCTGCCACCTGCCCTCACCTTCTGCATGACTTTTCTACTGTTCAACTTAAATCGGTAGCTACCCTGAGGATCCACTTTTCTGGTAAGCCTCCTTTCAAATACAAAAGGAACTTAGAGGCTCATTTATCAAGACTGGCGTTTTCCACAGGGGTTTTAAGTCTGCTCTATGCTGTTGGAGGAAGCACCAAAGGTATGTGGATAGCGTGCTGGCATAGATCTAAGCCATTTTCTTTCCCGAAAAATTGGCATAGAAAACTGATGACTGAGGCAGGCTTGTTGGCCCGGCCCATTTCCCACTCTCACCATGAAAAGTGGAAAAGTGGAGTGAGCAATAAAAAGCCACAGATTTTCCCTCAAAATGGTGTGCAACAAAATCTGCAACTGATTCATGCCATAAAAGCCCTTTAAAATTCAGTGTTTGCAATAGTGTACTGGGTTTATACCAAGTATTCGTTGGCTTATTTTGCAACTAAATTTTACTGGAAACTTGTGGCTCAATGTTGGTGCAAAATGTATCTTATGCCCCTTTCTCAATAAGCCACACCCCTTTTCAGTTAAACCACACCCCTGGTAAGTTAGGCTCGGTGGATTCTTCCATCTAGCAGACTAACACTTCAAAAGCTGCCCATACAAGAGAGCATGTATCTTATTATAGCACTAAAATTTGAAATCCTGAAACATCCTTTTAAAAATAATTTCTTTTATATGTATTAATAGCTGACCTCTGTAGAGTTCTAGCTACATGCATTTATTAGAATTTGGTTCATTAAATCTATTTATGGTGTGAGAGTAATTGGAAAACCAATAACTTATTTAATAAGATCCCTAAACTATTGTATTATATTTACACTGCAAAGCATTCACACCATGTGCGGAAAATAGTACTTCTAATATGTTCAAGCTCTGAAACATCCCAGATGCTTAAGTATAAAACTGCATTCTGCATATTCAAGGGTGTAAATTAATTCATTAATTCATCTTGCAGGCAAATGCAAACAAAATAATATTTAATTATACTTTTATGCCTACAATAGGGAAGACGGGGGCATAGCACTACAGGTACACTAGGAATCATTAGTCTCATCCAGACCTTAGTATTTGAGGGGGCCAAAAGACCCCTTTGGGTACATAAGAAGACATCAATATTGTGGAGAACACAGGGTTAGGGCCCAGGAGCTTCAAGTTATAGACGGATTAGAGATGAGCACATTTCCTAAAATTCATTTCATTCTGATTCATCTCAATCAGCCATGAATTTCTTTTCTACTCAAATCAAAGAAAATAACACATGAGAATATAATGAATGCCAAAATATGGCATGTGTTAAATATGTCCTATCAACTTCCATGGAAAAAAAAAAGCGCACTGATGCCTTGCAGCAGTGGGGTCCTAGGATCGAATCTGACCAAGAACAACATCTGCATGAAGTTTGTATGTTCTCCACGTGTTTGCGTGGGTTTACTCCAGGTATGTACTCTGGCTTCCTCGCACAACCCAACTACATACTGATAGGAAACTTAGATTGTGAGCTCTATTGGGGACAGCAAGTGATGATGATGTCTGTAAAGTGCCAGTGCTATATAAGTGAGTAAAATAAAATAAAAATATATATACTATATAAATATTTTATCATAAAAATAATTGTATTGCAATATGCTATTGCCTACACTAAAGAGACTCACCCCTGCTTACATGAGCACGAATAATAAATTATAGTTAGATAAAGTTTTTTATGTAATATGCTTTAATTTCTTCATTAATCGGTGATACAACATTATACAGCTTTGATTATTTTGTGACCTGTTCATTAAGTTATGTAATGCTTAATAAAAGCAGGGCCTGCCAGGACAAACAATATAGAAAATCCTTAGAACAAGAACACATTCATTTTGTTACATTTTTTACATTTACATTTTTTTTTATGTTTCTTCCCTTATAGAGATGAGCGAAATAATTGTAAATTAATGGAATTTGTCACAAATTTCATAAAAATTCTTCTGCCAAATGAATCTGGAGTTTTGGTGATTCGCTTCAGACAAACTGCACTTGCTTGCCATTTGACTTTTACAGGAAAACAGGGCAGGGAGGATGAATATGAAGGATAACATCACCCTGGAAGGTGCCCTGGCTGTGCATGCAGTCTGTCGGACAAGCAAGGGGCAGGATATTGGCTGGTCCATCCGGCTATGTGCTAGTTCAGAAGTATTGACCCCATTGTGAGCTCAGCCAGTGATGTGAGAGGACACACCAATTACAGGCACAAGTCAGCCATGTTAGGGTGTTGCAGGGACGGTGTAGTGAGTGAGAAGAACATATATTTGATTTTAAAAGTAGGTTGCAATTTTGCTAGCATGGCTAGCGTTTAGAATTGCGCAGTTCAGCACATGTCAGAGCATAAATACTGATGTGTTCCTGAAAGGGGATGTATACTTATACCTCTGACTGTTAATTACCAGTGTGTTCATAGAAGGAAATGTTTAACTGCACCTCTGTTAACTACAGAGAAAACTGTTGCAATTTTCCTATCATTTATCAGTGCACAATTTAGTGCATTTTAGTGCATCAATACCATAATACAGTGTGTTTGTGAGTGGACTTTGAATTGCTCTATATTTCTTAACCCAAAAAATTGCTGCAAATTTGCTTATGTTTAATTATCAGTGTACCAAATCTGTGGATGGCATTGTTCCATAGGTCTCATAATAAAATGTCTGCTAAATTGCACAGTGGAAAGTGAAAGATCCACAAGTGAGAATGTGAGTGGCTGCAGTAGTGCAATCGGCAGTGGCAGCAAAGTAGACACCACATAACTGGCCAGTAGCGGTAGCAGCAGGCCACAGTTCTCCCTCACTTCTGGTAGACGACAGATTATTTTTGAGGACAAATAGGAATACACTGTGGACTAAATGGCTCACTCAACCTCTCAGTTACAGCAGGATGATGTTGATGTCATGTCTGAGTCCAACACCATACCTTTGAGCCAGGGATTATCATCTTCCTCCTGCTCCTCCTCCTTGCAGTCACATAGAAGCCTATAATTTGCATCATCTCTGTCTTCACTACCCCCACTTGTTCCCTAAGAAGAGAAAACAACACACAATGTGCTATGAAAGATACTCAAAATAGTCTTCCTGTTAATGCCTTATGTGAGAAGCATATTCGTCAGTGTTTTGACTGCCATGATGTTTAAGCAGAGGTGGGGGAACAGATGCATAGCTATGTTGGTGGTAGTGGCAGTAGTTGTAGTGGCACTTGTTGCCACGTGGTGGAGGTAGAAGCAGTGGTAGTCATGGTGACACTGGCACTTGGGGCAAATACAGAGGTTGGAATTGTTAGGGATACCAAGGAACCAACAATGACATATCACAGTCTGATAAAAGTGGCGAGGTGTGAGGACTATGATAATGATTGTGCGTTAGACAGGACCTGGGAGCCAGAACAGGGTTCTGAGGAGAAGGAAACTGTAACGGACCGTTCAGCACACAGCTCCGTTCAGACGATATCCTCCTTTCATATTGACCGGCAGTTACTGCAAGCACAAATTTCCCGAACTGCAAGCAAGTGAATACTCCATACTCCCAAAGGGAAAACAGGAAAACCCCTATGAACAGTTTACACTCCTGGCAGTCGCACTGTAACAGCATACACTCCTATCCCCCCCAAGAACGAGACGACACTTCGCTTGAGGGTTAAGCAGAACACACTGTCCTGGGGCATACAGCCTCTTTTATTTTACCTTGTCAGTCCAGAGGAATACCCCCTGGACCTATACATTAACCAATCAACATATTACAACACATACAATGCAAGTACAGCAGCCCATCGGACACAATGGGACAATAGAAACCCACCCAGCATATTCCTCCCCTCTGTCTAGGAGATAATTGAGTCAATTTCTGTCTCTACTCAACTATCTCCTAAGCTGAAAAGTTACACTTCTTTTAAATTGTTACAACTTTGTGAGTTTACATCGTACATACATATAACTAATATCAATTTAACCAGTATAACTTGGGGACAAACCTATCCAAAATTCATTTGAATAGGTCCAGGGGTTTAAAAGTTAGTAAAAGTCTCTTTTTTGTATCACCTGCAAGCATGGCATTTCCTGCCCAAACCAGTATCTTAAAGAGCCGTAATCCAGGTGCAGGAGACGGGAAAACAGCCCCCTCCAAAACACTGTGGCGAAGTGGCTTTTGCCACAGTAACATCAGAGGAGAGAATAGCGGCCACAGCGGTAATAAAGAGCAGAGGCAACATCTATCGTAGCTGCTACTCCCCCTGGTGCCACTTCCTCTAAACGGCTGCACATCTCCTGTCTTGTCCATGAGGTTCTGCACTGCACAGCTGCTCCTAAAAAAGGGAAAAATGTTGTGCACTTGTTCAGAACAAGCCACTGTTTTTTTCAATACTACTGTGTGTGAAAACCACCGTCAACCATGCGTTTCCGCATAGCTATATATGTCAGAATCTCTCTGACATTAGTTACTTTGAAAGTGAAGAAAAAATAAGAAAAAACAAAAAAAAAAAAAAAGAATATTGGAGCCCTTTTGATTCAGTTAGAATCGGTTCGGACCTGAATCGAATTTCCTTATCAATTCGTTAATCAGACCAAAAACAAATTTCAATTTTTTTTACTCATCTCCAATCTTGTATTGAATTGGATCAGTGTAACCTGCTTACCAACGTGCTAGTCTTGTTTATTTATTTTTTTATAAAAACTTGATTGTCTTGGAATTGTCTTTCTCATCTAAAAGACTTTTAGACAATGAATACATAAATTATAAGTAGTTGTTTCCTTATTGACATAATGTACACATACATTTTAATTATTGTATCAGCTAAGAGATACTCTTAGAGAAAATTCTTTGTCCATGCATTTTGATTTGTTATTAAAAGTTTTATGCAGATGGGGGTACTGGTTACAGACTGTTGAAAGGGATCTTTCATAATGACAACCCATTGTTCATGTTCTCTGTTAGGGCATATGTATTATCTTTTAATACTACCTGAATAGTTGGAACTTTCATTTGCTGAAAACTTCTTTGCTGGGGATGGGCTGTGGAGATCAGCTGATCACTATGGATGTCTTTTTTGAAAAACGGGTTGTGATTAGGAAACAACTCCTTCAATCAGAGTGGACAAGCTGCCCTACTGAGTACTATGGGGCCCACTGTTGATTGGTTCCCTGATGGTACAAACAGGTACAGAACTAGGCGTCAGTAAGCAAAAGTGGGGACAAGAACCTGTCAGCTATGGTAGGCTGACTCCTTTGTGGCTACTGCTCTGACATGAAACTTTGTTGTGAACTGGCTGGGTTGAGTGTATGAAATAAGCCCTCATGATACAGAAAGTGTGTCCGCTTCACTCACAGACACAACAACCTGCTGCCACAGACCAGTCCTGCACTCTCCACCTCCTGCACGATGTTCTGTGAAGACAGAGAAGTACCTCTGCTGAAATGAGTAACTGCTTACGTGGAGATTTGGTGATATCCTACTGTTTTAAATACAGTGGTGTGAAGAAACAGAAGCATGTGAAAGAAGTCTGCAGCCCATCTATATCTCCCTCATACTTATCTATCTACAATTAATTCAGAAAGTCTTCAGACCCCTTCACTTTTTTCACATTTTTGTTATGTTGCGGCCTTGTGCTAAAATTTTTGAAAATAAATAAAAATGTTTATTATTCTGCATTCAATACCCCATATTGACAAAGTCTTCAAAATCTTTGCTAATTTATTAAAAAGGAAAAACTAAAATCTTGAACTAATATAAGTATTTAGACCCTTTACTCAGGACTTAGTTGAAGGACCTTTGGCAGCGATTACAGCCTCCAGTTAATTTTTTATATGATGGCACAAGTTTTACACACCTGGATTTGGAGATTTTCTGCTAATCTTCTCTGCAGATCCTCTCAAGCTCTGTCAGGTTGGATGGAAACTGTTGGTGGACAGCCATATTCAGGTCTCTCCAGAGATGTTCGATTGGGTTCAAGTCAGGGCTCTGGCTGGGCTACTCAAGGATATTCACAGAGTTGTCCCTTAGCCACTTCTGTGTTGTCTTGACTGTGTGCTTAGACTATTGTTTAGTTGGAGTGTGACTACTTGACCAATTTTGAGGTCCAGACAATGTTGGATCAGGTTTAAAGTTGTTATCTTATTTAGAGACACCTACTAATGTATTGTGATTGTCCATATTGCCTCCTGTACAGACTTTACTGGCAATTTTCCATCACCCTATACACTGCTCATATCCAGGGGTTACGACCACCCTGCAATCCAGCATGCCATGCATGCAGATTATAGGAAAAGGTACTGGCCTCTCTCATGGCTGGAACTGCAGGAGTGCGCATAACCAGCACTTTTTCCTATAATGTGCAAACATGGCAAACGCTACAAGATTGCAGGATGGTTGTAACCCCTGAATATGAGCAGTGTATAATGTGATAGAAAAAATGAATGAAGCCAGCAAAGGAGGCAATATTGCCTCCTTTGCTTCCTATTCCTATATAATACAGTTTGGTTCTGTCACTTTTTGAAATATTAAAAAAGATTAAAATGTCAGATTTGTAGCTGGAGCACAAACTGGCCTCATTGCCATTAGCACTCAGTAAGCAGATTTTATTTTTGCATTGCCGTTTACCAAATGACAGCTGAGCTTTGACTGGTAGCTATGGGCAGTCAATTTTGAAAAATGAGACCCAAAAGGTGAATTTCATAAAATCAATTGTTTTATTGTTTTTTTGTACTTCCATGTAAGGCTCTTTATCATCACATTTTTTTTTGTCCTTTTCAAAACATCTTTTAATCCAAAAATGCATAGGACGTCACATGTGAAGTTTCCCATTGCTTTATACGTGAGTCTTTTTTTATATATCTATATATATATATATATATATATATATATATGTATATTTATTTATACTTTGTTTTTGCACATTTGTCACACTTAAAGGGATTGTCAAGGTTCAGAGCTGAACCTGGACATAACCACTTCTTCATCCATTCAGCCCATATGGGTGGAGCATCAGAACATTTCATGCTCCGGGGGGGCGGAGCTAGCGCCTGAACTGACCGGCCGCATGCAGCAGTAGCTCCGTCAGTCACATCGCCTATACAGCTTGATTTTTCAGCCTGTTGGATCCAAGATGGTAAAGATAGGAGGCTGTAAAGCTGGCGATTCCTCCAACCATCACAGACCATCGGCCAACAAAGGGGAGGTGGATAAATGTATTAAAAAAACGGCCTCTGCCTACACCGCAAGGGAACCCAAGATGGCGCCGACCTCGCAGCACTCCACAGGACACAAACAGACAGAGGCTTCTAGCGCATCTCATGGAGGTGAGGACGATGCAGACTCCCTGCCCATCTCCCGCACATACCTTAGAGAAGCCCTCACTTCTTCTCTGGCAGTGGCGCTGGAACCCCTGAGCTCTGACCTCCTGGCAATAAAGCAAGACGTCCGGCATATAGGGCGCAGAGTAGAATCGCTGGAGGAGTCATAAGCAACTATGGTCCAGCACCAAAATGCTGTAAAGCATAACCTCCACACGATTCAAGACATTAACTCGTTATATGAGGCCATAGAGGATCAGGAAAACAGAGGGAGGCGTGATAACCTGCATTTCAGGGGTATGCCTCTGGGGACATACCCAATACCATTGTCCAAATATGCCTCTCTCTCCTGGGCCCAGACTCAGCTCACGAAGTGCTCTTGGAAAGAGCCCACAGGGCCCTGAAGCCTAAACCAGTACCCACAGCCCCTCCCAGGGACATAATCTGCAAGTTCCTTCACTTCCAAGTAAAAGAGGCTGTCATCGCTAAGGCTAGGGAAGCAAAAACGGTAAAATGGGATGACCAGGACATTCTTATATTTCAAGACCTAGCTCAATCAACCCTGAAAAAGAGACCTTAAAGCCTTTAACAGAAGGGCTTAGATCAAAGAATACCCCATATAGATGATCCTTCCCCTTTGGTCTCTCTTTTATATATGATGGGCGCAGGATAAACATCTCCTCATACCAAGATCTGAATCAAATATACGCTCATCTGGGGATTAAACCTCTGGACATACAGAATTGGAACCCTGTTCAGAATTTAACAGACTTACCGATCCACCCACCTCTTGAACCCTGGGAAAAGCAGCAAACCCCTAAACCACAAAGGGACAGAAGAGGAAACGTCAAGTCAACACCCAGAAGACTTACTATGGGAGAATGAGATAAACTTACCCAGATTTATGAATAAGGACCCATCCTCATGGGTCGCATCACCTCTAATCTTATTGCTGTCTCCAGACACCCTTTCTCCTGTGAAGCTTCCTCCCTTCAAATTCCTCCGATACTCCTTATCTGATGCTATATTGGATCCCAATCTCTACTAAGGGCGATACAATATGTTACTAAGTAACCCCCCCCCCCCCTTCCTTCCTTTCTTTCTCGTCTCTTCTTACTTCCTGGCTTCTCTCTTTAATTCCCTTACTTCAAAAATACATCACAGAAATGTCTTGTATATCTCCTACCCTCTCAAACAAACTCCCCAAGGAGTTATGCTACCTACTACTTTTTTACCTATATAGGTTATCACTTATGTTGTTTTGTTGTAATGTTCCTTTTAACTTTGTTTTGGTTCTTAGACATGGATGGTCCGGTAACAGGCAACTATGCCACTCTCCAGGAGGGTTACTGGGAACTTCTTTCTCTCGAGGCGGCACTCCCCCTCTCCTTGCACCAGCTGAATATATCTATGAGGTTAGAACATCTCTTGCACCCCCCCTCTTCCTGCTTTCACAACTCATCATGAATGGCCTCAGAATAGTATCTTATAATGTTAAAGGAATGATATCTCCTTCCAAAAGATGCCAAATTCTTTCCCATTTGAACAGGGAGAAATGTTCTATTGTCTTCCTGCAGGAAACTCACTTCAAACATGGCAACTATCCAAACCTCTCCTTTTCCAAATTTCCTAACTGGTATCATTGTGGGTCCGGGGGTGCTGCCTCAAGAGGAGTTAGCATTGGTTTTCACAAAGGACTAGCTTTCCAGTACAAGTTCCATACCCAAGACCCTGAGGGTAGATATCTTATTCTTAAGGGCCTGGTGGGACAGACCGTTTTCACATTTGTGAACGTATATGCACCAAATACGAACCAAATTTCCTGGCTTTCCTCCCTTCTTTTGGTAGTTGAAACACACAGAGAGGGGATTCTAATTTTAGCAGGTGACTTCAATTTGGCCCTTAACCCTCTCATAGATACCTCCTCTAAAAAATCAGCTATTCCCTCTAAGGCCCTCAAATTACTCCAGACTAAACTTTTCAATTTAGGGGTATTAGACACTTAGCGTTGTATTAATCCTAACTCACATGATTACTCCTTTTATTCTTCAGCAAACAATTCCTATAGTAGAATAGATTACATCTTCATCTCGAGAGAACATCTACAGCTCTGCTCCATAGCCAAGTTTGAAGATATGACACTCTTGGATCACTCCCCAGTCTTTTGTGATGTCCATCCTTCCATCAGGACGGGTAAGAATATTAATTGGAGGTTCAATGAGTCCTTGCTGGGTAATCCTACCTATAAATCTCAGATTACTTCCTATCTAGACGATTATTTTTCTATCAATAATACCCCAGACATATCCCCTCAGGTCCTGTGGGGTGCCCATAAGGCATATATTAGGGGCAGGCTGATTGGACTCTGCTCCTACCTAAAAAAGGAATCAGAGAAAAAATACATGTCCTTATTGTCAAGGATACACATACTTGAAAAAGCTCATAAGTAATCCTTACTTGCTCAACAGCTGGCGGAACTCTCTTCTCTCAGAACTGAATTAAAGGGAACCTGTCATGTGGATATTTGATTATAATCAACTAATTATATACAATCATTAACTACTAAAAAGTACCTTAGATGTATTCACTTACTGGTGTGACAGATGGTTACCTCATAATATACACACAAAGATGCCGCATGCTAATAAGCTGATTCGAGTGATGTCATTGAGTCCGGCGTATATTTAATTCAGAGCTATAGCCACTCCCCTGCCCACCTGCTGCTGATTCCTATGGAAACACACTGTCATTCAGCAGCAGGTGGGTGGGGAGAGTCAGGAGATCATGAATATTCATGACTCATCATTATCAGCTGGAGATTTTCAATACAAGATGTTGGCAGATTGACTGGGTCAATTAGAGAAAGTGACCCAGCATTTTGCTAAGCGAATCAGTCACTTATTTATGTTGCCCTTAGTTAGGACACCATAAAACTGGTGACAGGTTCCCTTTAAAGAACCTTCTGAATGAGCGCTCAGCCAAATATTTTTGTCTGCTCAACAGAAGTTCTTCGCACATGGTAACAAGGCATCTAAATTTATGATGCCGAGAAATAAACAAAGAAGAGACTCCCGACATGTCCAGAGCATTAAATCCCCGAGGGGAGACCTAGTATTCAAAGCAGAAGAGATTGCTGAGCAATTCAAGCTCTTCTATGAAGTGCTGTACAATCTGCCTGCCTCTAAGCTCCCAGACTCCTCACTGGGGAGAGAGGCCAATATCAACTCATTCCTAGATTCTCTCCACCTTCCGACCCTGACCACAACCCAGCGCAACTCCCTGATTGTCACGGCTGAGGATGGGGAAAACCCTCAGCCGTGCGATGCCAGAAGATGTTACGCGCTGCTTGACCAGGACGACAGTATTAGGGAGCAGGTCACCTCCTATCGCGTCCCTAAACTGACCCTGACTCCTATCCATATGAGTCAACCCTGAAGGTGGGAGGACTCATACACCGGATGCCTTGGGGTCCCTACTAGCCCTCAGGATTGCCCTGGAACAAGGAGCAGGGTAAGACGGCCTGTTCCTTCTGGACACGAAGGAACAGGGGTCTCACTGGCCAAGCTGCAGGGAAAGGAACATAAACAGCTTATGGATATGGCAGGAGGCTGAAAAGCACTTCCACACCTACCTGCCACAGACACTCAGACTGGATCCCGTGCAAGACAGCAAGTGTCCACACACAAACACCAGTGGACACAGCACACACACAAACACACAGGAACCCAGATCCATAGGTGCATAACATCACAAGGAAACATCAAGTGGACATCACATAAACTTAAGAATGACAATTTGTTTATGACCACAAGGGTGGCCCCCACTGGCAGATTGAATGCACAGGAGGCTGCTCCAGCTAAGCATGGCTGAAGCAACCCACTGAGACATGCCAAACACAGAGGCTTTATAGGCCTAAGTGGCCACACCCACACAGACACACCCAGTGTCTCACACACACAGAAAGGGAGTAAACCCTTCCAGCACCAGGGAAGGGAAACACAAACTAAAAGGGAAAGTGTCCAACCCAAGAACACACTGTGGCTGTTGCTGCAGGCAATGATATGGGTGGCAACCCTGTCCTGGGAGTCAGCCCGAAGGCCGGGACACTGCCACCACATGTACACAATACAACCAAACGTTGCCACGGGCAACCACAGTGAAGGGAAGATGTCAGTGCACATCAAACATAAAATAGAGTGCACACCAGACATACAAAAGTGCATACATACACTCACACAACTCCAAGGCAACCGCACACATACCTGTTGTCCACGGCAACCGCACCCGAGGCAAACAGCAAAATGCCTCCAGCTGCGGTTGACACAACAACCCAAACCGCGGGCAACTGTATGCGGCTCCCAAGGAGTCACGGCCATAAACATGGTCGTGACACTGATAAAACCTTTCACTATTTCCGAGTTGACGCGGGCCGTTAACTCCACCCCTAAAGGTAAATGCCCAGGTCGTGATGGCCTCCCCATATCTTACTATCTTACTTTCCGAAACTCCCTTCTCCCCTTCCTACTTCCCATATGCAAACTCTCAATGCACAACCATTCCATTTCAGCCATCATGACCAAAGCCACTATTACTGTCATCCCCAAGGAAGGTAAAGACCCTTTGTCATGCTCCAGCTATCGCCCGATCTCATTACTTAATGTTGACATCAAATTAATAGCCAAGATGCTAGCCACTAGACTACAGGGCTTTCTGCCTAATATAATCAACCCTGATTAGGTGGGATTTGTCAAGGGGCGTGAGGGAAAGGATAATACTACAAAGGTTTTGAATGCCCTATTCTATGCTTCCTATAAATCCATTACCTTAGTTCTGATTGGCACGGATGCCGAAAAAGCTTTTTACAAGGTAGATTGGACTTATATCAGGTTGACTATGTCTAGGTTTGGGATCCCCGAACCCTACATCAATGCAGTATTCTCTATGTACTCCTGCTCTTCGGCATCCGTGTCAGTCAATGGAATCCTATCTTCCCCCTTTCCAATTAAGAACGGTACGAGGCAGGGCTGCCCCCTCTCCCCCCTCCTCTTTGTCCTAGTCATGGAAACTTTATTACAAGCTCTCAGAGGAGAGAATGAAATCAGAGGCCTTTTTGGGGAGGACTCGGAATTCAAACTTGCTGCCTTTGCAGACGATTTACTAATCCTTACAACTAATCCCCGTAAATCTATGAGTATCATCCTCTCGATACTTATTTACTTTGGCTCCCTGTCTAATTTTAAAGTTAACCCTTCCAAGTCCTAGGTGCTTCATGTTGGCCTCTCCCCCTTAGTCCTTTCCTCCCTTCAGAGGGAATCCCCTTTCAACTGGCACGCCCAGCAACTGACTTACCTTGGAGTAAAACTTACCCCATATCTACCACAGTTATTCAAACTAAACTATAAACCCCTATTAACTCTCAATAACCACCCAGCTGGACTCATTGAACTTTCCATACCTATCCTGGTTTGGGAGAAAGAACATCCTTATGTCCCTAGTAATCCCAAGATCAATTTACTTGATGCATGTACTCCCTATTGAGATCCCCAAATCGTATTTTCGTATTTTATTTCCCTAAATAAGCTGATCCGCAAATTCATATGGCCACGTATCTCTTTTAACACGCTTACTAAATCTAGAGCCCAGGGTGGTATTGGGCTACCTGACCCTGAAATATACATGAAGGCCATCCAGCTTTCCAGAGCAGTGGATTGGATAAGGAGCCCAACTCATAAGGCTTGGATTTCCCTGGAGAACGCTTTCCTACCCATCCCAGCTTGGGCCCTTCTATTGGCCGACAGACCACCTCCGATACCCAGCTCTATCCCCAAACCCATGATTTGCAGCACAATAAAGGTTTGCAGGTGGTTCTTGGCCAGTGGTGTGGCATTGACGCTACTATTTCCCCTCTTACTTCTAAAATATATCAGCCCTAGCCCCTAAAGAACTTAGAGATAGCTGCTCTATCTCCTTAAGATCTTCCAGGCTTCCCATCTCTGATATTTTGGATGAAGACGGATGTATACCCCCTGATTCTGAACTTCACAGGAAGTTGGGTCTACCCATTCAAAACGACATGCTCTTGCATTTTATTAAGTCAGAAACACTCCTCCTCATAACCCCCCCCCTTCCTCTCTGAAAGAGACTAACTGGTTTGAGAGGCTGATAGGCAATTTCCTTCCTCCTCCCAAAGTAATATCTACAATTTACAAGTCTCTTAAGACTTCTCTCTCTACCACTAAACCCGCTGCAATTGGTCTTTGGGAGAGTGATTTAAAGTGTTCCCTGTCGACCTCCGAAACCACAAAGATCTTGATCACCCCACATAAGATTTCCAGATGTATTCGCATCCAGGAAAATAGTTATAAAATATTACTACGCTGGTATAAGACCCCAGACAAAACTAGTTTCTATAAGCCTGGATCCCCAGATATCTGTTGGAGATGTCAGAAAGAAAGAGGAACTTACTTCCACATCTGGTGGTCTTGCGACCCAATCAAGGCCTGGTGGTCGGAGATAATTAAAATCAGCAACCAGATATGCAAGACTTCCTTCCCCTGCACCCCGGAATTAGCCTTGCTCACTCTAGGGATAGAAGGTATCAACACACATAAAGCCTCTCTTTTCTCCTTATTATTAGCTGTGGCTAGAATTCTCCTGCCTTCTCATTGGCTTTCCTCTGAAATCCTAATAGTGGAACACTGGATCAACAAAGTTGACCAGATCTATATATTTGAAGAAATTTCCCACTGGGAACTAAGATCTAGATCTACTTTCCTCCAAATATGGTCACCCTGGAGAAGCTATGGGGATTTCTCATGACCCTTTTCTCTAAATCATTTTGCCTCGCCTGTACCACAAGATTCAATTATACTTTATGTACTATATTAATTGATATAACTTACCACTACTTTTCCATGTCTCACTATTGTTGTTATAGTTATGTTATTGATTGCATGAGATGCAATACCTATTCTCCCTGGTTTATACCGGTCGAGATATATGTACATTACTACCACTTGTATCTATGATTTTCTTGGTCTTGATTGAAAGTATACTTTTTATATGGATACTTGGGACCATCTGATAAAAACAATAAAAATTGTTAATAAAAAAAAAAAAAGAACAGTTCATGCTCCAATGCTCCCCTTGCCCTGTGCTGCATTGTGCAGGGCTGTTTTGCTTGCATTTTTTACACTACTAAATAGAGGCTTCCGTCTAGCAGTGATCTTGGTGACGTTAACGGCACTAATGGATGGTCTATAGCACTTTACTTACCTATCTTACAGGCTAGGGCAGCGCTAAAGACTGCCCATTAGTGCCGATGACATCACAGCACTCACTGCTAGGTGGAAGTCTCTGCCTAGCATTCCCATACAGAGAACCGGTACGTCACAGGTAGTGACGAAAAAGCCCTGAGCATTACAGTGCAGGGCAAGGGGGAGCATTGAAGCATGAAATGCTCTGATGCTTCACTCATATGGACTGAATGGATGAAGAAGAGGATATTCTGCCCTAGCCTAAAAAATAGGTTAGGGCAACGCTATAGTCTATTCATTAGTACCGGTGATTCAGATTCTGCTCTGACATATACCCCAGTGTAGTTGTATGATATGCACATAGCAGAAAACACATTGGGTATACCAAATTCCTACCTCCCAATTTTATGTGTACATAGTGTGGGGATTCTCTCTGGTAGATAGGGTACAGTACAGAGGCAAAATACAAGTTCTTAACTCAAAATGTCAGTGTTTATTCACACTTGAGGCAATTGCACAAAACAGCACGTAACTTTGAAGTCTTGGTGTTAATTCACACACAATGGAAAGTGCATATAACACAAGTCACCTTGCTGGCAGTTCTGCCTCCAGTAGTCCACAGCAGGCTTTAGGGAGCCTGTTTCCCCAGCATGCGGCTCTCAGCCCTCCAGCACGGCACAAAGCCTCCGATCCCAAAAACAGAGACATCTCTGCTGAGCCCAGCTGCCTATTTAAGGACAGCCAGGTGCTGCCAAAACCCGAACCGGCATTTAAACTCTGGTCGGGTATTTGACCTCATCTGGCTGGAAACTAGCCCAGCCGCACATGCTGGGAGGAAAATACCTGCCTTGCCAGACACAACCCCTCACTTTGTCACATACCCCCCCTTTGTTCAACCCTGAGGGGGTGGACATACGTCAGACAATGAACCCGGGACAGGGCATCCGCGTTTCCGTGCAACCGGCCTGCTCTGTGTTCTATAGAGACAAAAACCCTCTGGTGACCCAGGCATTCCTGTCTTTTGGAAACTTTCCCCTAACAAATAGTAGCGGAGAGACTAGAGTTTCCACTTGATAGCCAGGTACTCTTTCTCCACTATAGTGTACCTGGTTTCGGCTGGGGAGGGCTTGCGGCTTAGGAAGACAACGGGATGTTCCTCCCGGTTGACTTCCTGAGACAGTACAGCACCAAGGCCTACTTTGGAGGCATCCGTTTGTACCACGAACTTCCTCTTGAAGTTGGGCGTCACCAAAACCGGTGACCCACACAAAGCCGACTTCAAAGCTGCAAAAGCCTGATCATCCCAGCGAACTATCACTTATTTTTGTCCCTTCAAGAGCCCTGTCAAGAGCGCGGCTAGAGTAGCAAAGTGGGGAAAAAACCTCATGTAATAGCCCACCATTCCCAGGAATGACTTTATTTGCCTAGTGGTGACAGGTCTGGGCCAATTCTGTATCGCCTCTATTTTGTTCACTTGGAGTTTGATGTCTCTGTGCCCAATGACATACCCCAGGTACTTAGTCTCTTCTAACCCTATCGTACATTTTTTGGGGTTAGCGGTTAGACCATCTTTCTGAAGGGAGTCCACTACAGCCTGCACTTTGGGTAGGTGACTTTTCCAATCGGTACTGTGTATGACAATTTCATGCAGGTAAGCCGAAGTGTACCGACGATGTGGATGAAGCCCAATGTCCATTAATCGCTGAAAAGTGCTGGGGGCGCCATGCAGACCAAAGGGTAAGACCTTATATTTAGTATATTGTTGCCGAGCCTCAGGTACCCGGTATGGTTTTACTCTGACTTTTGCCTGAGGCTCAGTGACAATGTCATGCTGGATTATGGAAGTGCGTCCAGGCAGGTCCAAGAACACATCCGACAGAGGGGCCAGTACCTCTTTTCCTAGAAAACCCGGCCGCGGGCTGCTTTCTGTACAGGTTTCCCTATCTTTCCACGGTTTGAGTAAATTCACATGGTAAACCTGCTCCAGCTTTCGCTGCCCTGGCTGGTGTAACTTGTAGTTTACATCTCCAATTTTCTTGAGTACCTCATATGGCGCCTGCCACCTAGCCTGCCGATTATAGACCCAACTCCGGGCTCGCTGAGCTGCCTCTATATGCTCCCTAACAAGAGGCAACATTGTCTCTATCCGATCTTGCATCTGTGTAACGTACTCAATGACACTTTTATGTGGAGTGGGTTGTTGTTCCCACACCTCTTTGGCCACATTCAATAGACTGCAAGGGTGTCTACCATATAGCAGTTCGAAGGGTGAGAACCCAGTAGAGGCCTTGGGTACCTCTCACACTGCGAACATGATATAGGGCAGAAGGAGGGCCCAGTTCGTCCCCACCTTTAGACACTACCATTTTCAATTTTTTTTTAAATGTTTGGTTAAACCATTTTATCAGACCGTCCGTTTGCGCATGGTAAACGGACGTCCGTACTTGTTTTATGTGCAGCAACTTACAGAGTTCCATCATCACCTTAGACATAAAAGGGGTCCCATGGTCAGTCAGAACCTCTTTAGGTAGTCCTACTCTGGAGAACATCTCCATTAACTCCTTAGCTATGAGTTTGGCCGAGGTATGTCGCAGTGGCATTGCCTCTGGGTACCGAGTGTCGTAGTCTAGAATAACTAAGATGTGTTGATGCCCTCTGGCGGACTTCGGTACTGGGCCTATGAGGTCTATAGCTATTCGGTCAAACAGTACTTCGATAATCGTGAGAGGTACTAGGGGACTACGGAAATGTGGCTGGTGGCTAGTTATCTGGCAGGTTGGGCTAGACTTACAAAACTCTCCACTTCTTTGAATATGCTGGGCCAGTAAAACAATCCTGAGTTTTCTGCAGCCCCAGGTGACCCCTGAGAACATGTTGGTGGGCTAGATCTAACACAAGCTTGCGATAAGCCTTGGGGGCCACCATTTGTCCAATAGGCTCACCCTGCAGTTGGTTTACCCGATAGAACATATCCTGATGAACAACAAAACGGAGAAACACTGACTCTGCCCCAGGTTATTGTGGTTCACCATCTACTATTAACACATTTTCCTAGGCGAGGGATAGGATTGGGTCCCGACCTATGGCGGTACCAAAATTATCCCTAGTGACATTGAGTTCTGTCAATTCAGGACCCGGCGGCAAGTTCTCCACCATCACATGGTCTCCCACCATCACATTTAGCGGGATTGTCTCCCCCTCTTCCACCGAAGTGGCGGTCACCCCTAACGCTGGCCCTTTGGTCTCAGGTTCCATGGGTTCTTGTCTCCCCCCTGAGCCGGGCCACTCTGCTAGGGTTACCCCTGTCTCATGGGTATCAGTCACTCTCATAGCAGACCACAGTGCCAGGAAGTCTCTCCTTATTATAAGTTTGTAGTAAAAATTTGGGGCAACTGCCACTTCGTGAGTCTATCTGCCAGCCCCTGTGGTTAGAGACATCCCGGTGGGATAGTCTTTTAAGTCTCCATGGATGCATATGACCCCAATTTTCCGGCCAATATACTCCGCTGACCGTACCAGGGGAGCACATACTAGAGACACCAGACTACCTGAGTCCAGCAGAGCCTCCGCTGGAGTGTCTCCTACCTCCACCTGGCACAGGTGGTTTAGAGTTTTTGGGGTACCTGCTGCACACAGCTTTCTGGCATATAGCAACTGACGGTAGCCATAGTTAGTATCCATGGGTTCCAACTGATGGGGACAGTCAGTTCTTATATGGCCCGGCTCCTGACACCGCCAGCAGACTATCAGAGCCAGGTCCGTAGAGGGTACATCCCGGGTTTGGTTGGTACAAGTCGCTGGGTCTGGGATGGAGATTTACGGGGGTTGACTGACCCCCTCCCAAAAGAACAATCTTAGTAGTCTAGTAGCGCTCCATCAGGTCCACCATTTCTAGGGCGTTGCCAGGAGACACCTGGCAGATCCAGTGCTGGAGAGGGGGTGGCAGAGCCCTACAGAAAATATCAGCCAATAGTCTATCCAGCATAGCCGTGGGGCTCAGCACATCAGGCTGTAGCCATTTTTGCAAGAGGTGGAGTAAGTCATAATACTGGGTCCTCGCAGGCTAAGCCGGCTTAAACCCCCACTGATGTACCTGCTGGGCCGGAACCAACACATTCACCCCCAGTCTTGCCAAAATCTCACCTTTTACTTTTTGGTAGTCGGCCGCTTGATCGTCCGGCAAGTCGAAATACACCCGCTGGAAATCGGATATCAGGAATGGAGCGACGACCTCATCCCACTGGTCACGGGGTAGCTTTTCCCTGATGGCCACTTTCTCATACATCGCCAGGTAGGTTTCGATGTCGCCTGTGGGGGTCATCTTAGGAATCGTGGCACGGACCGCTTTCTGGGCATCGTGGACGCTCTGGGTTGCTCCTGCTGTCTGCAAAGCAATCACATGTTGTAGCAGCAACTGGTTAGTCTCCTGCTTCTGCTTATTAACCTTGCATTGCTGCAGGTTTGTCTCTCGCTGCTGCAGATTGGCCTCCATGAGGGCCTTCACAACAGCCTCCATTTTGTCGTGGGGCACTGGTTGTAATACAACTTGTTTAATGTACGACATACAACCATGCCTGGAAAATGCAAAAACTAAAAATATTGTCGTTCACACCAGCCTCACTGCTGAAGCCTGCATCCTCCACCAATTGTGGGTATTCGCTCTGGTAGATAGGGTAAGCGGGCGCAGTACAGAGGCAAAAAAAGGCTAAAAAATAAACGTCAGTGTTTATTTCAACTTGATGCAATTGCACAAAACAGCACATAACTTTGCAGTCTTGGTGTTAATTCACACATAATGGAAAGTTCATATAACACAAGTCACCTTGCTGGCAGTTCTGCGTCCGGTATTCCACAGCAGGCTTTAGGGGGCATGTTTCCCCAGCATGCGGCTCTCAGCCCTCCTGCACGGCACAAAGCCTCAGATACCAAAAACAGAAACATCTCTGCTGAGCCCAGCTGCCTATTTAAGGACAGACAGGTGCTGTCAAAATCCGGACCGGCACTTAAACACCGGTCCGGTATTTGACCTCACCTGGCTGGAAACCAGCCCAGCCGCACATGCTGGAAGGAAAGTTCCTGCCTTGCCTGACACAACCCCTTGCTTTGTCACAATAGGTATTTTAGTATACATAAATACAAGTACTTTTGTGAGATCCCACTTCTTTACCTGGTTACCCAAGTGTGCACAGGGTTTTCTTGGGACAAAGAAGAAAATGAGATGTTCCTTGTGAAGGCAGCAGTTCCACTCATAGGTAGGGTGGAATAGTGACTTTGTAGGGTTTTTTCAGAGGTTTTCCTTGGTTATACTTTTGGGGTCTTTTTAATTGCAGCAATAAACGTTACCTTTTAGGTAAAGTTTTTTGTTTTCTGTGATATATTTTGAGTACTTCTCCCAGATCTTTGGACCCTCTGAGGGTATACTTCTCAGGTCTGTGATACTAAGGTCGTGCCATAGCATCTCAATCAGATTTGTCTGGACTTTGACTATGGCACTCCAAAACCTTAATTTAGTTTTTTTCTGCCATTCAGAGGTGGACTTCGAATCTTTATCCTGCTGCAGAACTCAAGTACTCTTGAGCTTAAGGTGACAAACTGATGGCCATTCTCCTTCAGGAATATCTGGTAGAGAGCAGAATTCATGGTTCCATTCATTAAAGCAAGTCGCCCAGGTCCTGAAGCAGCAAAGCAACCCAAGACCATCACACTACCACTACCATGTCTGACTGTTGGTATGATGTTCTTTTTCTGAAATGCTATGTTAGTTTTAGCCAGATGGACGCAAACCTTCCAAAAGTTCCACTTTTGTCTCATTAGTCCACAGAATATTTTACCAAAAGTCTTGGGGATGATCAAGATTTTTTTTATTTTTGGCAAATGTGAGACATGCCTTTGTGTTCATTTTGGTTAGCAGTGGTTTTCGCCTTGGAACTCTCCCATGAATACCATTTTTTCCCAGTCTTTTTCTTATTGTTGAATCATGAACACTGACTTTAACTGAGGCAAGTGAGGCCTACAGTGCTTTAGATGTTGTTTTTGGTTCTTTTGTGACTTCTTGGATGAGTCGTCAATGCACTTTTGGAATAATTTTGGTAGACTTGCCAGTGATTTGTTTACATGGTAAAAACTGGTCAGGAAAGTCCTAAATGAAAAAAATTATAGAAGATGCACATGAGGTCATCAGCATGCCTGTTAAAAACAATTGTAATCCCAGAAAACCCCTTTATTTATTAACTAGCAGTGTGGCTGAAAGTGTGATATGTATACAGGTTATTTAAACAGATTTATAGCACACTTTGTCAATACTTTTTCACATTCAAAAATGTATACTTTGCTAAATATGGTGCCAATGTGAACAAAAATTTAGATTTTATTTTCATGCTTGTATTTATATTTATTTAACATTGGATGGTACCAACTATTTTTGTAGTGCAGTATACAGATTATGACTACCATCAGTTCCCATCCACACAAGGCTTTGCAATCTAAGCATGTAGAGAATATGACATCCATGCAGATGATGTTCCAGGGCGAACCAAAACCCCAGTGAGGAAGCTGGACATTAGCGCTTGCCATATACTGCCCCTTCTCATGCTTCCACCATTCTTTGTGTAAGTTATTACTGTACACTTATGTCTTAGTTTGAAGCATGTCCTGTCCTACTTCCTTCGATGATTCGACCCATACGAAAACCTTTAAAATAACCCAGTGTCTCTCCTGCACCAGTACAGCAGTCGTGTATTACGCGAAATGCCCCAGTCCAAAAATCTATGTGGGTTTGACCACGAGAGAACTAAAAGTGAGAGTACGAGAACACGTTAGGGATTTAAGGGCAGCGGTTAGTGAAGAAGATCCGTCTAATTTAAAACCTGTGGCGAGGCATTTTAAGGCATATCACGACTGCAGTCCGATACATCTGAAGGTGTGGGCGATAGACTGTGTTATGAAAAACATCAGGGGTGGTAATATAACCAAAAGATTGGGACAACTCGAATGTAAGTGGATTTGGAAGCTAAACACGCTGCATCCGAGCGGTCTCAATGAATCTACTGGCTTCTCCTCATTTTTATAGTATGGGGTTCACGGGTCTCCACACCCAAAGGTTTTTTTTTCTTAGTTTTAATGTTATTTTTTATCAAATATGTCTAACCCTTACTTTTTAGGGTCATCGCTGATTGACCTAATATTGTTATCTCATCACAGCACATATATACTGGGAGCACAGTATGGGATAGGTTGCACTAAGACATTGGATAGTTATATGGCTTTTGGGTGGGCTAATACTGATAGAGGGCAGTTGCTGTTCTGTCTTCTCCCTGTTGCATAATTGGAGATATAGTTTCTACTCTAACTCGGCATGGGATAGATGACAATTTTGTAGTGATGTTTCATTATCTATTTTAATCTTCCTTTTTTCACTTTATAATGTGTGTTATATATACACTTTCATGTTTATAGTTGAGACTATTATTTTTGATACCAACATTCTAGACAGCACAATTGAAGATATTAATGTTATGGATTTCCTTTTTGTATTTTGGGTATTAGGGTTTTGTCCCTCAATGCACTCATGCACTTTGTAAGATATTATTGCTTGGTAAGGTTAAGGAGTATGTAACCAGTTTATTGATCTAAGTATCATATAATTGGTGTATATATATTATATATTATCTATTATGAATAATGTTTATAATCATTAATATATTTTCACATTTCACATAGTTTATATGTATCGACCATTACGAAAAAATATATATGACCGTCTTAGATGGTCATAATATGATCTATCTTATGCCAAATGTTCTGAATTTCTGACTCTCTCTATGTCTAATGAAGGTGGCCACCTCTCTATCTCTTCCTGCTCCCATACTTCTGAAAATTGTTACATCTGCTGTACATTTAGACCGTCTTATACAAACCGGATTCCCAAAAAGTTGGGACACTTTACAAATCGTGAATAAAAACTGAATGCAATGATGTGGAGGTGCCAACTTCTAATATTTTATTCAGAATAGAACATAAATCACGGAACAAAAGTTTAAACTGAGAAAATGTACCATTTTAAGGGAAAAATATGTTGAATCAGAATTTCATGGTGTCAACAAATCCCCAAAAAGTTGGGACAAGGCCATTTTCACCACTGTGTGGCATCTCCCCTTCTTCTTACAACACTCAACAGATGTCTGGGGACCGAGGAGACCAGTTTCTCAAGTTTAGAAATAGGAATGCTCTCCCATTCTTGTCTAATACAGGCCTCTAACTGTTCAATCGTCTTGGGCCTTCTTTGTTGCACCTTCCTCTTTATGATGCGCCAAATGTTCTCTATAGGTCAAAGATCTGGACTGCAGAATGGCCATTTCAGTACCCGGATCCTTCTCCTACGCAGCCATGATGTTGTGATTGATGCAGAATGTGGTCTGGCATTATCTTGCTGAAAGAGATGACGTCTGGATGGGAGCATATGTTGTTCTAGAACCTGAATATATTTTTCTGCATTGATGGTGCCTTTCCAGACATGCAAGCTGCCCATGCCACACGCACTCATGCAACCCCATACCATCAGAGATGCAGACTTCTGAACTGAGCGTTAATAACAACTTGGGTTATCCTTGTCCTCTTTGGTCCGGATGACATGGCGTCCCAGATTTCCAAAAAGAACTTTGAATCGTGACTCGTCTGACCACAGAACAGTCTTCCATTTTGCCACACTCCATTTTAAATGATCCCTGGCCCAGTGAAACTGCCTGAGCTTGTGGATCTTGCTTAGAAATGGCTTCTTCTTTGCACTGTAGAGTTTTAGCTGGCAACGGCGGATGGCACAGTGGCTTGTGTTCACTGACAATGGTTTCTGGAAGTATTCCTGAGCCCATTCTGTGATTTCCTTTACAGTAGCATTCCTGTTTGTGGCGCATTTTGTTGCGATTTTGAATTATGTACAACGAGTCAGGATGACGTCACAGGGCCGCAACAGTTCTGTGCGCGGTTATGTGACTCCGTCCTCACCATGTGACCGCGGGAAGGTCATGTGACCGGTCAGGATCACATGGTTTCCTGGACGCCGGCGTCTAACATCGGAGATAATTTCCGGCGCGATCGCAATGACGTGCTTAACTAGCAATAGATGGTATGTACTGATTGGCCAGCAGTTGTATTTAATCTGGGTCCTCCGGTGATGACACTACCCCCAGACAAAGGTACACCGAAACGCACGTTGGGGTTGGCGCCATCCTGGAGGAGACACAGCATGGGTACTATATGTTTACTATATCCACTACATTTATCAACTCTTTGCACATGCACTTTAATGAATGAGAATCATGTTGAATAATAATGGACTTGCATCCACTGTACATCTCCTCCAATGATGTCGTTTTTATCTCCTGCACTTTGTTTTTAATCATGTCTGTATTTAATCATGCAAACATATTGTGAGTTTTGTAATAAAGGATTTAATCAGTATAAGCGGTCTGGCATTTTCTGTGTAGGTTATACATGTCCTGTCCTAGTAGGGTTACTACTTACACAGTTATAACAAATATATAACTTTCTCCTTGTATTTCTGAACCTTCTGTCACTGATTACTTGTTGCTGCTCTATTTTTTTTTTTAATTGTCCAAACTTCCTTGATGCCCTAGTGTACATACAAAAATGAAAACCTTCTGAATTTAGTATAATGCTAATGTAGCCCATCCTGCTTTCCTGGAAGATGTTTGGGGAAAAAAATAATTTCCAGTGATTATTCAGCCAAAGGCAGCATCAGTAACGGTGCTCTGAAACAATGGGCATCGCTCCCCGTGGCTCGACTACTATACCACAGTGATTTGCATTGCTTAGGAAATTAACTTAGACAAGGACTGTGTACCATGATTCTTCCTCGTATTCATCTGCTTTTAATATGCTGATGTTTAATTCTTCAGGGGTTGAAAGGTCATCCTTGTTTTTCTCAATTCTCTTAAATGAATATGTTTACTGGAAGTAGTATATGATATTTAGATATAATATCAACAACTTAATTTACCATAATACAAACTGTAACATAGCAATGGTCCATCACCATAACCGAATGCTGACAAACATTGCCATTTGTTTATTTAAAGGGGTTCTTCATAATAGTCTAAAAACCATTAAGTCATCTGAGCACAGGATGTATACAAAGTAGGCAAAGTTTATCAGTACTTATCAGGGGTACTATTGTAGCCACAGGCAAGAAACGGATATGATCAGATATCGCCTGTACTCGTTAGCCTCTTACAAGTACCTTTCTATATCCTCTTCTACTGTGTAAGCTTGGATGCATCTTACCAATCAGTATAATTTAGTGGCTGTGAAGTTGGATCCATATGGAGGTACAGCATGGAGGTATAGATTGCCATGGGAGCTGGGAATCATAACTCAACACAACTGAAACCTAAAATATTGTCTGGGCATGAAGTCTCTTATAATCTCAATTATATAGCATTTAGTGGTCCTTCAAGATACAATGGCCTCGGGAAACTATTTTCAACTTACAATGGTCTTTCTGGGGCCATTGTAATTTGAAACTAGACTTAACATACCATGCCTCAGCCTCAGACCCAACCAATCAATATGGTCATTTCCATGGTAAAACACCTGTTTTGGTTGTCTAGTAGCTCCTCTTTACAGTACAGTGCAGTACTCCATGTTCTATACTGCCCTCTATCTGTGCCAGGATGAGCTGCTCCTTTGGATGCCAGGTAATTTTACTTTTCTGGTACACAGTGTACTATACACTAACCTGAAGAAGCTCCTGTCCTCATCATAGAAAGTGATTTACAGGTTGCAGCATATATTTCTGACTGTTATATTTAAGGACTCACTTTATCCGTCTTAGTTATCTGCTTTTTTTTGTAAATCTTAATTTTCTCTGATCTTGAGATGGCATTTTCAGGCGTTGGAACCAATTAGTAGTTTTCCATAGAGTTGGACTCAAGTTACAATGGTTTCAATATACAATGGTCATCCAGGAACCAATTAATATTATAACTTGAGGGACCACTGTACTTGTGCTTTGATGCTAGTGTTGCAAAAGTTTGCCCCTGTAGATCCAGTACAGAGCTGGTGTGGTATATGGAAGCAGTTCTACTGATTTCAGAGGATAAATTATATGTCAATTCTAAGCTTATATTTGCAGGTTTTATTAAAATGAAGAACAATAAGACATCATTTTATTAACAAGCTACTAAATCAATATTTGCACTCCTAGTATTTGCAACAGGTTTCCTATTAGATGATCGGGTGGTCATTAAAAATAATTTATTTTATGAAAAGGTACATGTCACTATTTTTATATTGCTTTCCTTGTTTTTCTGTGTCTTGCTAAAGGCAAACACATTACCATTGCTTCTGGTTCATTCCTCATGAGTGGACACACTTATTGAAACCGCTGACAGGCAAACCCCATAGGGAAGTTTATATGAGAGGGTAGGGTTTTCTTTTATTGGTGTTATTGCGTTGCCATCACATTTTCTTTGACTTACTTGTCAGGAAACTGTATGTGTTTCTCTAGGGTATTGTACTAATCTAATTCTTTTGGATTTACCAGCTGAGCTTATCAAATTGAAACATGGTCTACACATATATACAATACAATATACATGTATATGTCATTTCTCAATTTCCACCTACATCTTACCATCTCAAATATGTGTCTATATTTTCACACTCATCCCAAAAAATAACAAATAAAGGATATAGTCTTGCATCAATTATTTAATAGAAGTAAATGCACCTTGACCGGGGCTAATGTAAAGGCAGTTACTGGGAAGAAACTGAATGTTTCCAATAATTGCCTAATCATGAGCAGAGATGAAAGTTGCATTTACAGAATAGGCAGCGATCATCCCCTCTTTATGGTCTCTCATCTCCAGACCGATTTATTGCCGGCAGAAGATTTTATGTGCTGCAGATAGGATGAGTGAAGAATGTTGAAGCACATTGATGAAATCATTTTACACGCACAAGCAGTAAGGCCTCATGCACACAACAGTAGTTTTGGTCTGCATCTGATCTGAATTTTTTGCAGATTTTATGCGGACCATGCAAAGGGGGCTGCAAAAGATGTTCGTAACGCATCGCTGCAAAAAAATAGAACATGCCCTATTCCCCTATTCTTGTCATTGTTGAAGATAAGAATGGGCTTTTCTAACAGAGAGCAGAGTGCACCAATTTCCAAAATGCGGAACGCGTACAGCCGGTATCCATGTTTTACAGGTCCACAATTTGTGGACCGCAAAAAACGACTATGGCCATGTGCCTCAGGCCTAAGGATGAGTTCACATGGAGTAGTAAGGGTGCAGAGTAAGGCCTTTATGCACATGACTGTTTTTTGGGTCTGCATTCAAGCCGCAGTTTTTGCGGCTCGGGTGCGGACCCATTCAATTCAATGGGGCCGCAGAAGATGCGGACAGCACTCAGTGTGCTGTCCGCATCCGTTGCTCCGTTCCGAGGCCCCGCAAAAAAAATATAGCATGTCCTATTATTGTCCGTTTTGCAAACAAGAATAGGCATGTCTACAATGGGCTGCCCGTTCCGTTTCGCAAATTGCGGAAGGCACACGGGTGGCTTCCGGTTTTTGCGGATCCGTGTTTTGCGGACCGCAAAAAAATGGTACAGTCGTGTGCATGAGGCCTAAAATACATGTGGTTTATGCTAAGATTTTAGCATTGTATATACAAGTATTTTGATAGCTGTTTTCCTGGTTTTGTACTCAAAGTCTAAAATAATGTGAACCCATTGCAAAAATCACATATACCATATTTACATACAGTTTTGCTATGCTGTAACTCTCTGCCATATCCTTCACATTCTGTTTGAATTTGCCTTAAATTTGTACCTAATCTGAGCCTTTTAGACCGTTCAAATCAGGTTATAATAGGAAACGAGGGCGGGACAGAGGGGTGAAAGAGGTGTAATTTTCTGGGCACATCGCCGAGGGGCCTCGGCACCTCCTGTAGTAACGCCGCCCCTGGGCACTTGTCGAAACTCATTAGCATAAGTATAAAAAGTCATTTTTTGAAGACCTCAGCGAGGGACAGAACAAATACACGTACCATTGTAAAGAGGGCAAAGGAGTCTATAACCTGATCTGAGCAATCTAAAAGGCTCAGATTAGGTGACAGACTCCCTTTAAAATGTAGAGTTGCTTTGCTTATTAATGTCTAATGCAAATTTATTGTTCTATACCAAGGTAGTGTGGATATTAAATGGAATGATTCACCTGTATTGTTTTAATAATTAAATCTAGATATACAGGGAGTGCAGAATTATTAGGCAAATGAGTATTTTGACCACATCATCCTCTTTATGCATGCTGTCTTACTCCAAGCTGTATAGGCTCGAAAGCGTACTACCAATTAAGCATATTAGGCGATGTGCATCTCTGTAATGAGAAGGGGTGTGGTCTAATGACATCAACACCCTATATCAGGTGTGCATAATTATTAGGCAACTTCCTTTCCTTTGGCAAAATGGGTCAAAAGAAGGACTTGACAGGCTCAGAAAAGTAGTGAGATATCTTACAGAGGGATGCAGCACTCTTAGAATTGCAAAGCTTCTGAAGCGTGATCATCGAACAATCAAGCGTTTCATTCAAAATAGTCAACAGGGTCGCAAGAAGCGTGTGGAAAAACCAAGGCGCAAAATAACTGCCCATGAACTGAGAAAAGTCAAGTGTGCAGCTGCCAAGATGCCACTTGCCACCAGTTTGGCCATATTTCAGAGCTGCAACATCACTGGAGTGCCCAAAAGCACAAGGTGTGCAATACTCAGAGACATGGCCAAGGTAAGAAAGGCTGAAAGACGACCACCACTGAACAAGACACACAAGCTGAAACGTCAAGACTGGGCCAAGAAATATCTCAAGACTGATTTTTCTAAGGTTTTATGGACTGATGAAATGAGAGTGAGTCTTGATGGGCCAGATGGATGGGCCCGTGGCTGGATTGGTAAAGGGCAGAGAGCTCCAGTCCGACTCAGACGCCAGCAAGGTGGAGGTGGAGTACTGGTTTGGCCTGGTATCATCAAAGATGAGCTTGTGGGGCCTTTTCGGGATGAGGATGGAGTCAAGCTCAACTCCCAATCCTACTACCAGTTTCTGGAAGACACCTTCTTCAAGCAGTGGTACAGGAAGAAGTCTGCATCCTTCAAGAAAAACATGATTTTCATGCAGGACAATGCTCCATCACACGCGTCCAAGTAATCCACAGCGTGGCTGGCAAGAAAGGGTATAAAAGAAGAAAATCTAATGACATGGCCTCCTTGTTCACCTGATCTGAACCCCATTGAGAACCTGTGGTCCATCATCAAATGTGAGATTTACAAGGAGGGAAAACAGTACACCTCTCTGAACAGTGTCTGGGAGGCTGTGGTTGCTGCTGCACGCAATGTTGATGGTGAACAGATCAAAACACTGACAGAATCCATGGATGGCAGGCTTTTGAGTGTCCTTGCAAAGAAAGGTGGCTATATTGGTCACTGATTTGTTTTTGTTTTGTTTTTGAATGTCAGAAATGTATATTTGTGAATGTTGAGATGTTATATTGGTTTCACTGGTAAAAATAAATAATTGAAATGGGTATATATTTGTTTTTTGTTAAGTTGCCTAATAATTATGCACAGTAATAGTCACCTGCACACACAGATATCCCCCTAAAATAGCTAAACTAAAAACAAACTAAAAACTACTTCCAAAAATATTCAGCTTTGATATTAATGAGTTTTTTGGGTTCATTGAGAACATGGTTGTTGTTCAATAATAAAATTAATCCTCAAAAATACAACTTGCCTAATAATTCTGCACTCCCTGTAGAAATGTATTATTTTTTTAAATCTATTTTTATTTTCTGATGATAGATTATTAAATTTTATGTATATGACTATGGGGGACATGACTATGTACCCCTATTCTGTACATGACTATGTGGACAGACATCTTTAATAAGCTGCTGTTAACAGCATATATAAATTTGCTTTACAGAAGTTATATAGGAACATGTATCCGAAGGTGCAGAAAAAAGAAGACAGGTCTATGACATTAAGAGACATTAAAAGAAAATATTATTTGTAGTATTTTGGTCTTTGCTTTACAAGGCAGAACTGCTTCTTTTTTCAGGGAGCTTGGAAAGGAATCTGTTGTCTGAAAAGAATCAATAACATTAGAGACAAAGTTAATTGGTAATTGTGCAGGGAGGGGGAGTATATCATGTGTGATCTTGTGTTCTTATATAGGTATAAGAAGAAAGAAAGAGAATGAGAATAAGCTTAGCTGCCTGAGGGGACTTGGTTGGATTTCGAGGGGTAATATTTTTCCTTATGGAGCATGCCAAGTATGCATGAGGAGTATTGTAGTCTTGTTAACACTCCTCTGGGTTTCTGAGAAAAATATATGAAAATTATCTTACATCTACTGGCATCAGAGAACCTAAGCTTTCTTTTTCTTTTGAACGGAAAACTAATCTACATACAGTATCTTTACTGAAACCCAAAGATGTACTCAGCACTCTCCATCAGAAAAAATAGAAAAATAGTAATGGTAACGTAGAGAGAATTGAATTTAACCCTTTCAACGACCTCCGCCATACATGTTCAGCAGAAGTCCGGTCCCCAAACATGGCGTCCGCTTGCACGTGCAGCAAGCGCCATAGCCGCCGGGTTTCTGCTATTTTAAATAGCAGAGACCCGCGGCACATGTATGCGATCAGCCATAAGGATGATCGCATACATTTGTAATTTTTCCTTTCAGATGCCGTGGTCAAATGTGACCACGGCATCTGCGCAGTCCGGAAGCAGAAGTCACGCACTTCGGCTCCGGTAACAGCGTTCCCCGGCTGAGATCGGGAAACCTGTTACATTTATCTAATAGGTTGAAGCCTCAAGCAGGCTTTGGTGTCTATTAGATGACTATACCAATACAGGCCACTAGGTGGCAGCATTGTATTGGTATAGTGCAAATGAGGTGTTCAATGGTGTATATATAGACATCAATGAACACAATAGGCAATCTGATGATTGTCAGTTATTGTCACCCAAGGTGACTTAAAAAAAAGTTAAAAAAAATAGTAAAAAAATTTTTGGGCAAATATAAAAAAAAAAAAATTAAAGTTCAAATCACCCCACTTTCCTCAAAATAAAAAAAAAAATACTTAAAAAAATAAACATCATGGGCATCGCCACGTGCGAAAATGCCCATACTATTAAAATATAACAATATTAATGACATACGGCAAATGGCGTAACGGGAAAAAAACTAAAACTGCCAATTTGCCATTTTTTGGCACTTGAACTACCCAATAATTTTTTTATAAAAAGTGATCAAAAAGTTGCAGACACTTCAAATTGGTATCTCTGAAAAGAACAGATCGTCCCGCAAAAAAATTAGCCATCACACAGCCCCGTACACCTAACTACAAAAAAGTTATAGGGTTCAGAATATGGTTATAAAAAAAATATTTTATTTTTTCCTCAAAGGTTTATATATTTTTTTCTGTATTAAAATGCAATAAAAATTATACAAATGTGGTATTGTTGTAACTGTAATGACCTGGAGAATGAAGATAATAGGTCAATTTTACCGAATAGTGTACAGTGTAAAAACAAAAACAAAAAAAACTTTATCAGAATTGAGTTTTTTCCCAATTCTACCCCATTTTGAAATTTTTTCCCACTTCCTACTACATAGTATGCAACCGTAAATGGTGCCATTAGAAAGCACAACTTGTCCTTCAAAAAATAAGCCTTCATAAGGCTATGTGAATGGAAAAATAAAAAAGTTAGGACTATGGGAAGGCAGGGAGTGAAAAACAAAAATACAAAAATGGAAAATCCCAGGGTCCTTATGGGGTTAAGGATGATCAGTGGTTTTTCATATTATATTCAGGCCCTACACATGATCATATTAAAGATAGTTGGAATAATAAAGCATATGTTCATTTTATATTACTCATGGTAAAAAAAAGCTATTTAGAATTTTTGGATACGATACCTCCTTCAATCTGACAAGACTTGGCATAAGATTATTAATATTTTTTTTTATCAGAGGAAAATTCATTTTTGCTAGATTCATTTAGGTAAAACAAAATTGAAAATTAAAAGTGTGACAGTGGCCAAAAGAATGGGTGGGAGGGAAATAAGGGATGATATACATTATATTGTTTCTAGCAATTGTTTTGTAGTAATGATTTTTAGTATCATTTATATAAATAAATATTTAAAAAACAAACAAAGAAAAACAACTGCTTAGTATAAATGGGAACTCCTTCAAGACTGTTAAAAAAGATTACAAGATGGCTTTCTTATGAAATTAGTTGAAAAATGGCAAGATAGGCTGTTACGAAAGAAAAAAAAAACAGATTTGTTTACTGTGATTGTGTTATTGCATAGTTTTAGAGGCTTTACTTATATTCTGAAATGTTGAAAAAAATTACACACACACATATATGTATATATATATATATATATATATATATATATATGTCTGCCTGAATGTATGTATGTCGCATATGTAACCCAGTTACGTATTCCTGCCATAAATGATTTCTAAAAATCCAATGTAATAGAAGTGTTGAACTGCAGTACTTGGCAGCCAAGCTTAACTCCTATTCAATTTCACTTGTTATTACTTGAGCATTTTCCATGAAGTAAACTTGCCAATTTTCACACCTTGGAGCCGAGTACCTCTTTTTTAGGTCCCTTAGTAAAATTCCAGTGCAACTTCCAACTATATACCTTTCTCTGGAGATTGTTCCATATAACTGAATGTAAAACTCCACATGTGATTGTTTCACAAGTCCTTCGGAAAGAGTATGAGATCTTTTCATCTCTTCTACAAATCCTGCTACTGAATCTTGTAGAATGAATAACACCAGACACATTTTTTTCGCTTCAAAATCCATGATTTAAATGTTTAGCAAAACCACTTATGATTTTCATGATGCATGTCTGCCGCTTTGTACTGATATAGACAGCACACGATATGGATAGCAAGGAATTGGGTGACGCTAAATGAAAAGCAATAATTTGAGGACAAAACAATGAATTTGGAAATTCACATTAGATCTATGTTGCCAGAAAATGTTGATTTCAGAGGGAGAGGCCAACCATATCATGTGTATGGTGTGTCCTGAATTTCCCTCAATGGCCGATACAAAATTATTTTTATTATGTTGATATGTGTATGGTCAGCTTAATAATGAAGCATAATTTTAGGTGGACATGAAATGTTAAATTCTGTATGTAGAATACACAAATAATCCAACAGTATAGATCTGGGAACCTCAACTTCTTGCCTGCAAGTTTTCTACAAAATGTCTTTGCTTGTATAGCAATTGTGCCTTCCCATTAAAGAAACAATAGGGAGACTATAGTCCAGCCAATGTAGTCTGTCTCTGCACTTAGAGCATCTGTAACAGCTATTTCCTCCCGATGTCTATGGTGCGTATAACATGTCAGATTAAAAAATGCAAGGATGGTTTGATACCGATTTTACTGATCATGTCCTGCAGTTTAACATAACCAGGGGCGGATTGGCTACAGACCTTACAGAGAAATTTACAGGTGGCACGAGGCCCAGGGGGTCGCCTGGGCCCTACTCATGGTCAGACAACAGAAGTTTTTGGGGATGTATTTTGTGCTGCTGGCAGTACTTTGTGATGGACTGTGATATGTGGCTTTGTTGGGGTGGTATAATGTGCCACAATATGATATTGCTGGCCCTGCCTTCCATCAATTTGGGCCCAATTACAAAAACGGGGCCACTATTAGAATTTTTTCCAGGGTCACTTTATGTTCCCAGTCCACCCCTGAACATAAGGGTTTCAAAATACAGATCATTTCACAGTTGCCAGATCTGAACTAGAACCTGTATTATAGTCCGGAGCGACATTCACAATTCTGCAGGCTTCAGAAGTCAAATCTTCCAGCATTCTATTGAAAGAAAATTGACATGAAGATTTGTGTTCTGGGTTAAGCAATTTTTTATTAGGCATTAGCCCAGGAATTAAACTATCTATAGGAAGCTAAAGTACCTGAAAATGAAAATACGGTAAGGGAAAGAAGAAGTTTTAAGGCTACAATTTATCATACCATATAATAATGTGGCCTCTGATTTATTTACCAGAGTTGATTGCGGCTCATGAGGTAGCAAAACTTGGTGATCCTTGTCTTACATTACAGGTGTATTCTGATTACATCAAATTATAGAATGGTGGGAGTCTGACAGCTGAAACCGCCACTGATCATAGAATGAGGGCCCTGTACCTCACAGGTACCCCAAAAGTGAATGGAGCAGCAGGTCAAACATGTGCACTGCCACTCTATTTATACCTTTGGGACTGCTGGAGATAGCAGTACTTTTCTATCCTGGCAGTCCTACACAGATGACTAGAGCAGCAGTGTGCATGCTTGACCTGCCTCTCCATTCATTTGTTGGGCCCCAGTTGGATCCGATCTAATAGTTATCCCCTATTCTCTGACTAGGGAATACCTGGATGTATCTAGAATACCCCTTTATATAACTAAGGCTAAATTCACATGACATGAAAAATGGCTGTCTGACTTGGTTTTTTAACTCCTGTCACAACCTTTTTCAGAACTAATTGATGTCAATAGGACTATTCATATGGCGTTTTTTTTTTTATGGCCAGTGAATAGTGAAATCAATGGGGAGTGCGCCCCTCTAATGGTCATTAAAAATGGGTACACTAGTGGAAAAAAGCCCTCTTAAGGGTTGAACATTTTTCACCTCATCCACTTGCAAGCACAGTGACAGTCGCTCCCAAATGCTCCCAGCATGATTGCTGGAGGTTTGTTCAAGCCTCTCATAGAGTTGCATTGGTTCTTGGGAGCACATCCCCTGTTTACAAAAGAAGAGGTGATTCCTATAAATGATCATTTTTAAGCCTACATAGAACGAGATCTGCAGATTTTACAGCTGATTAGAGGGTGTGAAGTAGCCAGGGCCTTGCTATACTGTGCTTTGGCGTTGCAATCGCTTCACACTAATGAGATGTGCTGTCAGGCTGCTCAGCCTGACAGGATATGCCATGTACAATCACTCTATTATTACTTATTGTATAGATTTGCCACAAACAAAAAGCTTCTAAAACATGCCATTTCATGACAAAGTCCAAAACACTACCACAAAATAAAGAAAAAATAATAATTATTTATTTAAATATAATTAAAAGTAGGTAGGAACAAAACACAAAAGGAAAAGTACAGATGTAAATGGCAGGAGAGCAGCCACCACCGATATCAACTACATCACTCAACCGGGGGAAGTAGGCATAAAAAACCGCCCACACATGTAAGTGTGAACCTGGTGTGGAGGTACAGGAGGTATGGGGAACCAAAAATAGCCCCCACTAGTCCACCATGCGGGTCAATCACACGTGGAGCCTACCTGGCCAAATATGGCTCAGTCTAACTCCCTCGACCCCAATAGTAGTCAATTAGTGGGTGAGTCCCCAAATTCCTAAAAGCTACAGCTGTGTGAGAATAGGCTGGGGTCAGCCATTGTTTGCTGGAGCTGACTAATACTACATTGTACTTATCAGATAGTTGCTCCTATAGGCTTTACCCATGCCCGTTCCCCCTGCCTGTTCCCTAGCTCAAGCTCAAGTTCATTGATATAGCCATGAATTGTGTGTGAAGGAAACCTAAAAATCTAATTTAGGAAACCACCATCTTGCTTTTTTTCCCTTTAACTATTCGTTTCTTGGAAACATTTTAACATATACAACAATCAATCAAAGCTAAACTGTTTTGCAAAGACCAAAACAAGGGATAACGAATGCATCAAAGAAAACCCCCTAACATGCAGGACTAAACCACCCCAATCCATGAAAGAAGTAGACAGAGAATAGAACAAAAGCAATTTATAACATTTCTGCAAACAGTTTATGTATTTGATTTAGTGCAATAATGTTGCTTTATATACAGTTTGCATTCGACTTTTCTTCTTTGAAGTTAATGGAAAAAGGTTCTAAATTATGACAGCACCCCAGCCTGTCCTAACTCAGTAATGTCTTCATTTATTTTGTGTAAAATCCCCCAGTAGTAATAATGTTGTTTGCATGTACCCATATAAAATAAAATACTGTAGGTACTTTGGCACTAATTTCTAAAGAAAGGAAACTTAACAGTACTTAGGATACACCGACTTTGTCTATGATTCCCATAGCATTTGCTGATCTGTAAGTCCTTGGTTACATTGCAGTGTAGCCGTGCTCAGCTAGATGATGAACTCTCCTGGCAGCAGTTTAAGTAAACTTACTGCACGTCCCTGTGAAATTACATGAAAATACATAAGCAAGCACATTGCATTCCAACACATGAGTAAAATGCATTTGCACTTCCATGCAGATGTCTGCCATTTGGAAATTGCCATTATTTATGATTAAAATAGACGTGCCAATTGCCAAGGCTACCTTTCATGCACCTGCCACATATGACATTGTATATATGTATGCGCGAAGAGTGTGCGTGCTCCTTTTTTAAAATCAGCTAAGGATATTTGCTTTATTTCTCTCTTTGGGGTATCATTCCTTTCCTTTCAATGAAATTATTTATAGTATGTGCTCAGAGAACCTCTGAAATGTTGTCCAAATCGGTATATTATAGGGAAGAATCTACATCCCAGTGGTCAAACACATGAATATAGCTCATTTCTTTTTATCTCTGTCCACATTTAATAAGTTGTTGAAAGGTTTATTTATCACTGTTTTCTGCTCCAATAGAACTGGAAAAAACTCTAAAACTCTCCTGGTACCGTATGAAAGCATTTCTCATGGACAGATGTCTCCTTCATTTCATTCACGTGTCTTCATGTTATGTCCTTCTTTAGTGTTGAGCGAAACGAAGCATCCGAAGCAGATTTCGATCTGAAGTTTAGGGAAAATTCTATTAGTCAGGAAGCTGAATTTCCTCCCGCTTTGTGGTAACAAATCATTTTTCCTAAAATGGTGGCTAGAGTTTTCTTAGAAAGAACTGAAATAAAAATACTTAATCCACTTGCTCGCGCAGAGGCAGTCTGCTCCTCTCCTGAGTGGAAAAGACCTACCGAAGGACCTGCGCTGAGCGTGATGACGTCACTGCTTGCTCCCAGCATCATCACTTGGTGACGTGTATAGCCAATATTCAATATTGCCCTCAGTTGCAAAAAAAATAATTATATATAGGTGCTTGAGAAAGGCTCAGTATTGGAGCCGAAACGTTGTACCGCAAGGTTGATTAAAACCACTTTTACTTTTTCAAGACCGGTGTGCCGTCCTTTTTCCGGATCTATATATATATAGATATAGATATAAAAATATATGTAACTACAAGATTAGAAACTCATTATTTTTCTTTATATGGTAACACTGTGTATGGTAAAGTGTTTGTGTGCCTAGATTTTTATGGAATGGCAGGTAGATGTTGGTAGAAGGACTTTCCCCGAGCCTGAGGCAGACCCAGGTGTAGCTGTTGGGCTCATTACTGTAGGGGGATAAAGACAAGTCTGAGAGCCTGATTCAGTTTAAGTGCCTGTAAACTGTACGTTGTCTGCTATGTAAGCCTGATCTACTATGTTATCGAGAGGAAACCATTCTGCTTAGTTAGAGCCCAGATGGGCGCTAAGCACTGTTTTTGTGCTGAGGATCCACTCAAGTGACTGTTTAACTTAAATGGAAAATAAAAGCATTATTTTGAATTTTTAAACTGCTGAATCCATTAGAATCTGTCTTCCTCACCGGCACAGAGACCTTTCTCTTCTATATACTAGTACAGAATTAATGAACGTAAATAAAAACAATATTTGGTCCAATTAAATTTTAATTAAAAATAGTAAAGTACTGTAGGTAGTAGTGGAGAGAGTCTAGTTCTCAGCTTTCCCCATACATGGGCTGGTCTAAGGTGACAGGCAATCAGACAGTGCCCAAAATGATGAGCAAGTGCTAGCTCCCTGCTTTTGGTCTACTCAGATGATTAGGTTGAGCAGTGGCTTGTTGTTTGATTCCTTGTCCTAGATGTAGAATATTGAGAGCTACGGTAAGTGCAATGATATACATACATGGGTGTTTATGAACATATTTGTACTGTATATGTCAGTCAACATTTTCATGTTTCAAAAAATAAAATTAAAGAAAATCACGGAAGAAATACACAATATAGAGTCACAACTGCACCAATTTGTCCATCAACTTATTCAGAATGCTAAATCACTTTGCAAAAGATCCGACCACTAAACATAGTGGAATGGCTGTTAGCAGCGAGCTGCCTGTATTTCTTGGCCTCTGAAAGATTGTTTTTTCTCCTGGACATTTTGCTGAAAGCTTAGGAATCCTTTGTTTAAGTGTATCTCATTTCACATGTTCTTGCCGCTTGAGTTCCTGCAGTGACTACATTTCTTCTGAGCTCCGTAATTGTCAAAGTCAGAAAGATTGTTTGCTTTTTGATGTAGGATGGTTATTACACATGACTAAGGTGCTATAAACTGTTTGTACGTCTGATCAAGTCACACATAATAAACTCGTTCACATCAATTCCACATACATGGTCTGCCTTCAGGTTTCCAGTGTCTGCATTTCTCATATTAGACCTACAGAATTGTAAAGTAAAGTAAAATGTGCGATTATATGTGAAACAAGAAAACCAAATTACTGAGCCGTACATGACACCTGCAAGCTAAAATATCAACCATGGGCAATCAGACGCATAAAGAAAGTGAGACACCAATACACCTGACTAGATTTTTCACAAATGGTGGGGGGTCATAGATTTTTATAGCTGCGGCATGTAATACCATCAAGATTTAGCACCAGCTGTGAGATCCAAATGATGTAAAGTCAGCAATTTAATATTTACATGACTGCAGCATTAGGCTACTTTCACACTAGCGTTGTTTAAATCCGGCATTCAATTCTGACACCGGAACTGCCCGTCGGATCCGGAAAAACGTGTGAAAATGGATAACATTTGAATCCTGATCAGGATTTTGCTCACAATGTAAAAATGCATATGGACTTTAACTTTTTTTTCAAATTTTTCGGGTTTAACATGCAAAAGCCGGATCCGGTTTGACTGAACACACGGCAGCGTTAATGCAAGTCAATGGGAAAAAGGCCTGATCCGGCGTTCAGACAAAGTGTTCAGGCTTTTTGGCCGGAGGTAAAAATACAGCATGCTACGGTTTTCTGAAAAGCCTGATCAGTCAAAAAGACTGAACTGAAGACATCCTGATGCATCCTGAACGGATTGCTCTCCATTCAGAATGCATGGGGATAAAACTGATCAGTTCTTTTCCGGATTTGAGCCCCTAGAACGGAACTCAATGCCGGAAAAGAAAAACGCTAGTGTGAAAGTATCCTTAGTTTTTCAAAGCCCTTCTGACTTTATTTTCAAAGACTGGTGCTCAAAATGTATCCCTTTAATTTCTGGAAGCATCAGCAGGTTGTTGCTTATTGCGGTCTCTATTGGCCTTTATTTGGTATACTCACCAAAGCAGCAAATCACTGGTCACAGTGGTACATCACTGGTACAGCGGTAAATTGTCTGCATTGGTCACGTTGGTTTGGAGAGCTACATCTGACGAAAAGCACAATGTTTTTGGAGGGAGTGCCATGCTTGGAGAGCAACATTACCATTACTCCCATTCTGCCGTCGTTGCCCTGGTCACATCCGTGACTCATTTATAATCTCTGTGTGATTTTATTTAATAATGCTTATTATAGTTCTTTAGTTTGGTGATATGTAGACTCATATTTTTCTTTAAGAGTTTCTTGCCTCATTGAGTTCAACCTATTGATTACACTTAGATTTTAGTGCATTGATAATTAGTTCCATGTGTGTTGTTATTATATGATTTCGTGTGTGCACTCTCTTTTATGCCTAATTTGGCTTTTAATAAACAGTTTCTTAACATATGCTTAAAGCTTATGTAAAAAATGTCAGTATATGATTTTTCATTTATAACTGAAGGTAGATATTCAGGGCCTAAATATTGTTGTACGTCCTTGCATTCCAGCAGTATCATTTTTTATTTTTACGTCTTTGTAGCTATTTTATATAAGGTCTTTTTATTTCTTGGAAGAGTCAGTTCATTAAGGGACAATTACCTCACATTGGAGCCCCTATCTCTAGCAGAGTACCAGTGATACCGACTGCCATTTTCTCTGTTAAAATACTTGTAGGTCCAGAAGTATTACACATATATTCAACAGAGAAAATGGAGAAGCTGTAGATATAATTGTGTTGTGCTCTGTGTTACACTTATTATGCACTATCATTGATTGGGAAGCAGTTCAACTAGGGTTGTTATACTTATTGCCAGATAGATTGCTCCTTTCACTTTCTGCTTGATCAATGACTAGTCAGAAGACAAGAACACTGAAAATATTGTTTCTCCTTTACTGAGGAACAAATGGGATTTTCAGATGTAGCCAACGATGAAAAGCATAATCTATACACTTCGAGGTAAGATTGTTCACACTTTTGAAAGTATATTTTTGTGACTTAAAGGGGTTCTCCGGGATTTACATATTGTTAGGGCCGGTGCTATAATAAGGGAGACCAAGCGGCTGCCTTAGGGCGCAGAGACGGGGGAAGAGGGGGTCGTAAAAATGAAACTTTTTTTAAAAAATAATACCCTGTATTTTTCACCCCTGGGTCTTATGGGGCAAATACTAAAGAAGCGGTTCCATTTTGGAAGCGCTTTATTAGTACCGGAGGACAGGAAGCGGTGAAGGATCTGTACTCACCGCTTCCTGGTCCTCCGCTCGGCTGTCTGCTGTAAAGGGCTGCGCACCATGTGACCTCACTGTGCGCAGCCTTCACAGCTGACAGCCGAGAACCAGGGAGAAAAGAGAGAGCGCTGGTGGTGAGGCGTGATGGCGTCCAGGAGCAGAAGAGGTAAGTTATTTTTATTTTATTTTATTTGAGCTGATGGCTGACATGGGGGGGCATGATGGCTGACATGGGGGCATGATGGCTCACATGGTGGGCATGATGGCTGACATGGGGGCTAATGGCTGACATAGGGGGCTGATGGCTGACATGGGGGCATGATGGCTGACATGGGGGCATGATGGCTGACATGGGGGCATGATGGCTGACATGGGGGCATGATGGCTGACATGGGGGCATGATGGCTGAAATGGGGGCATGATGGCTGAAATGGGGGCATGATGGCTGAAATGGGGGGCATGATGGCTGACATGGGGGGCTAATGGCTAACATGGGGGGAAGATGGCTGACATGGGGGCATGATGGCTGACATGGGGGAAAAAAATTGAATAGTTCAGAACAGATTGTTCCTTCCTGTGATATAAACTGCAGCATTTTCATTGAGTCTATTGCTCTAGACAAAACCAAGAATTAATTCAAAAAGTATACTTTTTCCTACACTTAAGATCCATTCCTATTTTTGGGATAAAATATAAACAATATTTGGTCAGTGAGAGCTATTTCTGTGTGCACATACTTGAGAAGATTGTGAATCATTGTGTTACTCTTCCTTTACACCAAAATGTGTGCAGATTGAATGCCATGTCCATTAGCCAATTACCAGCAATATGTCAACGGATAGTTAGAAAAGGTAGCTACATGGGCAGCTGTCCCGTCTCTCTAGGAGACACCCTACAATTCCCTATTTCCATTCCCATTATTTGATGCTTTTTTTCCACACAGAAGTACTGTATGGGACAGTCAATTAACACTTCTTGATAGTAGCAAAGTCTCTCCCATTCCCTAGTGTTTAGGGGGATCAAAGACCTAAAGACCAGTGAGCCACATGTGAATGGCTGCTGATTGGTACTCCACATATACAATACATTTGTAGCTATAATTGAAGTGATACACAATATTTACATACACTTAAAGGGGCAGGCCCATTGCTAGGATAAGCCCCCAATGTCTGATAGGCGTGGGCCCCACCTCTGGGTCCCACCTCTCTAGAATGGAGCACGCAAAGTGAAGGAAAGCACACAGCGCATGCACAGCCGCCCTCCATTAGAAGTGAATTGAGTGGTCGCCGTGCTTGCACGGTGTGCTTCCCATTCATTTTTATGGGACTTCCGAAAATGGCCAAGAGCACTGCTCTACTATTTTCGTCACTCCCATAGAAATGAAAGGCGGACGGCCTCCACCACTTTGCAGGCTCTGTTGTAGAGATGGATGCAGGTCCAGCAGATAGGTGGGACCTGCACCTATTAGACACCGGAGTCATATCCTAGAGAAGTGTCTCAATGCATGAGATGGGCCATCCCCTTTAATAATATTAAATGATCTAGCAGACACTGTAAGAGAAGTCATATATCTGCACTTTTATGGTTACTGTCACAAACTTGGCTTATTCTAGGTGAATTTACTGAAGTATGGACTGAATCTGTGCGCCAATTCTGCTTTTATAAATTTTTCAGAGCTAACTGAAGAATCTGCAATGTTTCATTTGCAGGTAATCTTCTCTGACTGCTAAGAGTATTTTAACTGTAGAATAAGCTGTCTAAGTCTTAGCGCCTACTGTTTTAATGGTTTTCCTTTATTTTTCTGTTTGCTAGTCACACAAAAATTACATTTACAGAATTGCCAAGAAGAGTGATATTCAATGAAAATTTGTTTATAACTAGAGATGAGCGAATCGAAGTTGACTAATTGGAATTTGATCTGAATTTCAGGAAAAATTCTACTTGCACCAAATCCGAATTTCCTCACGCTTCGTGGTAACAAATCCCATTTTTTTCTAAAATGGCTGCTGCACGTGTTAAGACATGGAGCAAGGGACTCTGGGAACGAGGGATCACCCACAATGCCATCCATGCAGCCAATCAGCACCCAGACAGCCCTGTGATGTCACACCCCTATACATAGCCTCAGCCATCTTGGATTCAGACATTTTCCAGTGTACTTTAAAAAAAATTTTTTTCTGTATAGAAGTTCAGGGAAAGGATAGGGAGGATTCATACCACAGTGTTGAAGCAGAACAGAGTTCAGTAGGGGAGTTTACAGCCTGGGTAATAGTAACAATCCTATCACACCTTGCTGCACTGACTGGGGATCCAAATTGCCATCACACAGCTCTGTAATTTCTGCAAACTGTTCTTGTTATTGAGGTGTTACAGCTATTAAGAGGGTTTATTAAAAGGAAATATTTCTATGTCTTATTTGCCCTTGTGCTGTGCAGTTATATGTTCTAAAGAGATTTTTGGTTTGTATTAGTGGGGAAAAAAGGGCTTATTAGCTGTTGTGTGGTGAAGTGGTGTGGCACAAAAATATATATTATTTGCCGTTCAGTAGTGCAGTTATATGTTCTAAAGCCCTTTTTGGTGTGTATTAGTGGCACAAAAATATATACTATTTGCTGTTCTGCAGTGCAGTTATATGTTCTAAAGCCTTTTGTGGAGCCAGAGAAGTATTATATGCTGTGGGCTCAGCTCCACTATACAGCGAGGACGAGCTACTAGAGGACAGTCAGCAGCTACTGGCCAGCCAAGATGTGGAGCAGACATCCTCCACTTCCTCCAATAGGCGGCCAAGTAGTGATGAGGAGAGTGGCATGGGAGCTGGTGTTGCAAGAGTTCAGGCTCCTGACCCAGAGACGGTTGATGAGGACATCAGTGATGTGCAGACAGTACTTGATGATGATGATCGCACTTGGGAGCTGGGTGAATTAGGGGCTCCATAATAATTGGGAGAAGAGGGTGGCAACTTGCCCGTGAGGCAATGGCAGAGCCAGCAAGTGGCCGGGAGTCAGAAGGGTAGCAGCAGTGGGAGGTAGGGAGCCAAACGTGTCCGGGGTAGACCACCCGCTTTGCAGGAGCCTACCTGTCCAGAAAGTAGTGGTGCATGGGGTTCACGGAAGCAGCGGCAGTAGCAGTCAGTCAGTGCAGAGTAATAGGGGTAAAATCACCTACTCAGCGGTGTGGCAGTTTTGTTAAGCCACGGGGGGGGGGGGGTGAACATGGCCATTTGTAGAATCTGTGGGCAGAAGGTGAAGCGTGGCCAAAGTGCTAATGTTGTCAACACGGTCCTGCGTAAACATATGCAACGTCACCATAAAGTGGCCTGAAAGAACCGTGGCTCCGATGTGGTGCTCCAGCCTGCCGCAGCGTGCCCAGTGGCACGCATCTGATTTCAGGCAGTCAAGGCTCCACCACCTCAGTCGAAGGGAGCTGTCTGTCCTTCCCATCATCTGCTGGTCCTCATGCTCCTGCACCTCCTCCTACTCCTCATCAGTTATTCAATCAGCAATCAATCACTGGCGATTGCCAAGAGACAACAGTATGCGTGCTGAACGTGCTCCTGTCCAAGTTGCTGGTGCTGCAGTCCCTCCCTTTCCAAGTGTCGGACTCTACACCTTTCAGAGAACTGATGGATTGTGCCGAGCCAAGTTGCAGAGTCCCAAGCCATCATTTCTTTGCGAAGAAATGATAAGGAAGATGAGGCAGAGGACCCAGACACACCATGGCAGTATGCAGTGGAGATGGAGGCAGGGAGTCCCTCCGAGTCACTTGCAAAAATGGCCCGATGCATGCTCACTTGCTTGCGTAGTGACAGCCGAATTGTCGCCATTCAGCAGAGGGATGACTTCTGGCTCTCTACCAGCTAGACCTGGAGCAGGACCTGAACCAGCAGGTGGTGGCATACCTGGACAGCACCCTGCCACCCCACATTGAAGATCCGCTGGACTACTTGGCAGCCAAACTAGATTTGTGGCCACAACTGGCAGAGTTTGCCCTTAAAAAGCTGTCCTGCCCGACCAGTAGTGTGGCATCAGAGCGGGTGTTTAGTGCAGCGGGGTACATAGTTACCCTAAGAAGAACTCACCTGTCCACCCAAAATGTGGAGAGACTGACCTTTGTCAAGATGAATCAGGTGTGGATCTTCTCGACAAGAGTCCAGACATGCAACATGTAGCTGTCCTGTTGAAGAGCATGATCATGATTGCATGGAATAAAAACTATAATTATGATACACAAAGTAAGTAACAAATTTAAGATGTCTAAAACTGGGGTGTGACTTCCCAGTCACCTAGTGTGCACATATTGGATTACTGAAGTGCATGATACACTTATTTTCAATTGGGCACCTTTCTTTTTTTTTTTTTTTTTTTTTTTTTTTTTTCATTTTCAAATAAATTTATTGAAAATAAAAATCATTACATACATATCGGCATGTTAATTCACATATCCGACGTTGAATGAAGACAAAAAACATCATAGTAACATAAGAAAAACAGGTGATGCGACAGGCATTATTAGACAGATTTCCCTGGGGTGGACAGTACAGCAGGTACTATAGATTTTAAACCACATCTATTAATTTGTACGAATAATGTCATAAGTCAGATATATAACACTGTGTTAGATTGGTACGACATAAGAAATCTACGGGAGCAATGTATTCAATTTCCTGTATGAGAACCAGACTTTCCACTGTCTCCTATACAATTGTATGCTACGGTTCTCCCATGCTGCTAATTCCTCAAACCTACACAGTTGATCGACCTTCTCTGTCCATTGAGAGAAGGAGGGTATGTCTTCAGAAAGCCAAAACTTAGGGATTAAGAGACGTGCTGCACTCAACAAGGAGAGAAACACTTTAGTAGGCGATATTTTAGAAGTAGATGGTGGTAGACCCAGCAAGGCTAATTGAGGAGAGAATGGAAAGTCCGTTCCACATATCATGTTAGTTTTGGTAAAAATTTCTTTCCACCATTCATAGATCAGGGGGCATTCCCACCATATATGGAAAAAAGATCCCCTATCCGCTTTACATCTCCAGCATGTATCTATATTGTTTGGGCTATAGCGGCAAGTGATATCTGGTGTTCTATACCATCTTGTCAAAATCTTGTACCCATTTTCTTGGGTGCGAACGCACCTAGAATTTTTGTGGGGCAATGCCAAGAGTTTCAGGGTCTCCGCTTGAGAGAAGTTAACATCCAAATCCTTTTCCCAATGCCCAATGAATGCGGGTTTAGTCGTTAAGGTTGGATCGTTTAGTTTCCTGTATATTTGGGAGATTAGTCTGGTATATTTGGATCTATCTGCTATTAAACCCTCAAACCATGTCAGTGGGCGTAGTATGTCATTTTTAGAAATATTCTTTGCAATAAAGGAGTGTATGAAGGTCAGCAGAAAAGGGACATTTTTGCACTCTGGGAAAATATTTAAAATATTTTCATTTTTCAATACCTCCCCTTCATCATCAAAAAATGAGGAGATGGGCAGGTTCGAATTCCGAACCGAATGTGGGAGACAATCCTTTAAGTTAGGTGGAGCATACGCTAATATGTCTTTTATCTGTATTAGTGGCGACGGTAACGGTATAGCGTGTTGCAGTTGTTGGAACCACTTCCAAGTCCCAATTGTCGACTTCACCAGTGGATTGACATGACTATCTTGGGGAAGGAAATTTTTTGCTCCCACTAGAAGTCCTGAAGGGAACGAGCCCAGATCCCCCTGCTCCATAGATACCCAAGGTTTCTGATTTGGGCATGACATCCAGTCTACCAGTCTGGAAAGCATTACTGCCCTCCCGTACAGTTCTGGGTCAGGCAAACCTATTCCCCCCTTGGCCTTAGGTCTACAAAGAACAGAGCGTGCCAGTCGAGCCTTTTTCCCGGCCCAGATAAACGAGCTAATTAGTCTCTGAAGTTTAATGTAGTAATGTCTAGGGACTGGGATCGGAAGTACTTGCTGCAAGTAAGTTAATCTTGGTAAGACCAATGAGGTGACCATATTCTTCCTTCCAAACCATGAGAGCATCGGATACTGTAATCCAGCTAACTGCTCAGATATGGACTGAAGAAGAGGAGTGAAATTCAATCTAAAGAGAGTGGAAGGGTCGGGTCCTATCTTGACACCCAGATAGGTAATATATGGAGTGTCCCAATTAAAGGGGGAGTCTGCTTTCAATGAGTTTTTGATTGAGAGTGGGAGATTTATAGAAACAATATGGGATTTGCTCATATTAATTTTGAAGTTAGAGAATGAACTAAACTGTTCTAAAATCTTATAGATCGTAGGGAGGGCTATTGTCGGATTTGTATTTATTATTAAAAGGTCATCAGCGAAAGCAGCAACTTTATGCTCTTTTTGATTTACCTTTATCCCCATTATTTCTTTCTCCAATCTTATGGCCTGGAGCAGCGTCTCCATCACGAGGACAAAAAGCAGAGGAGAAAGTGGACATCCCTGTCTGGTGCCATTCCTGATAGTAAAGGAGGGGGACAGAGTATCATTGACGATGATAGAAGCTGAGGCGTGGGTATACAAGGAAAAGATGGCATTAATATATTGGATGGGGAATCTAATTGTTTTCAGGACTTCTTTCATATATTCCCAGCTCACCCTATCGAAGGCCTTTTCCGCATCCGTGCTAAGGAGGACTAAAGGCTGTTTTCGCTTTTTTGAGAGGTATACCGCGTTTAACACCTTAGCAGTGTTGTCTTTGCCCTCCCTACCACGGACGAAGCCAACTTGATCTTCTTTGATCAGCGAGGGCAGGAAAGAAGAAAGGCGAGTAGCAAGTATTTTAGCTAACAATTTCAAGTCCAAATTTAGCAGGGAGATTGGGCGGTAGTTAGAGCATTGGGAACTATCCTTTCCTTCTTTAGGGATCAGTGTAATATGTGCTCTGGTCATATCTGGGGATAGGGGGACACCAGACAGGGAGCTGTTAAATATAGGGAGAAGGTATGGACCTAATATATTATGAAAGGTGCGGTAGTATAAAGCAGGGTATCCATCAGGTCCCGGGCTTTTCCCAATAGGAAGTTGTCTGATAGCTGTCTCAAGTTCCAGTAATGTGAAAGGAGCTTGTAGAGCTTGGATTTGGGAATCCATCAGTGTGGGCAGAGCAAGGGAGTCAAGGAAGGAGGTTACTGATTCTTTTGGGTGAAGGGGGGGGAGAAGACCACCCCTCTCCTTTTCTTCAACTGGTAAATTATAAAGGGAATAATAGTATTTTTGAAATTGTTTGGCTATTTCTGGGGTACTAGATACCTCATCTTTGTCACTAATCCTAATTTTGTGTATATAATTCTGGGATTTCCTCTGCTTAATCCGTTGCATCATAAACTTGGACGCTTTATCTCCATGCGCATAGTATTTATATTGCGTATGGAGGTAATACTTAGCAGAAGCTGTATTGAGCAGGGTCTTTAGATTACTTTTTAAATCTGTGAGTTCCTTCAGGTGTGTAGCTGATAATGAACTTTTATGACTAGTTTCTAATTTGTGTATCTGGGATAGAAGTTCATCAATTTTTTTCTTTCTCTCTTTTTTAATTCTAGACCCCATACAAATGAATTGGCCTCTCATGTATGCTTTGTGGGTGTCCCAAAGTACATGGGGAGATGTGTCTGGAAGGGAGTTGAGGGTAAAAAATTCTTCCATAACTTTTTGGGCGTATGTTTTATTTTCTTCTGACGATATCAGTTGTTCATTTAAACGCCATCTAAAAGCCTTGGGCTCTAATGTTGGGGCTTGGATTGTAATAAATACTGGGGAGTGATCCGATAAGAGTATATCCCCAATGGAGGCTCTAGTACATAGATGTAGGTGTTCTTTCGATACAAATATATAGTCAAGCCTTTGATATGAATTGTGGGGGTGGGAAAAGAAGGTGTAGTCCTTCCCGGAAGGGTTATGGAGGCGCCAAACGTCATGCATTGCGTCCTGGTGTAATCTATTCCTGAGTAATCTCAGAGCCCTGGCGGGTTGGACTGATTTTTGGGATGATGAATCAATAGAAGGGTTTAAGGCTAAATTTAGATCTCCTCCAAGCACTACCACTCCCTCTTTGAATGACTCCAATAGGGAAAGCGTTTCTATCAACCAAGGAATTTGTCTAACATTTGGGGCGTAGAGGTTAGCAAAAGTATAAGTCTGATTGGCTATTTTACCCTTAAGTAAAATATATCTGCCTTCCACATCTTGAACATGCGCAATATAAGAGAAGGGCAGACCTCTCCGGAACCCCACACTCACACCTCTGGATGCTGCAGAATCTGAACCATAGTGGTACCATTGTGGGTATAATGACCTGGATAAATCAGGGTATTTATTAAATTTGAAATGCGTCTCCTGGAGCAACAGGACTGAGCATTTTTCTTTCTTAGCTAGAGAAAATATCTGACTACGTTTCGATGGGGCATTAAAACCCTTCACATTGAAGGTAGCAACGCACAGGTCAGCCATCTAAAAATAACACAACTGGCTGTGCGACGCCAAGGTATTTTTTCTGTGAAAGATGTGTAATCGTAATTTGTTTGTACTTATCCATCCAGGGTAGAGCTACAGGGCTGCAAAGGCGTCTCTCTCTCTTTTGGAGATATAGAGTTGTCTTTCTATGATACCTGTCATAAAACCAATAATAAAAACGTGAAGAGAGGTGTATGTCCTGTATACAAAGAAAGGTACTTGACTGAAAAACAGAAATAACAAAAGAAATAACAAAAGAAAAAGAAAAGGAACAAACATGACGAACAACTGTGGAGAAAACACAGTAAAGTGCATTGAACATATTAAAACAGATCAAAACACTTATCATCTAGGGGGGAGAGAGAAATATTCATCTCGCTACATCCTTCCCAAAAGCAAAAAGAACCAGACCATAGTTTGCCTATGGAGATACCGTAACAATATGTAATCGCAAGATGAAAGCCAAAAGTGTAGTTCACGTGAGACAGGACTTGCGACTTAGGCCTAACCAACGGAGGGCCCTTCATGCGAACAATTACCCTCCCAATCTAATATATTCGGATGACAATATTCGCAGATATTAGCGTATGCTACAGTTTCCATACCCTTACGTCATGCGAATTGAACCAAGGGTATGGAAAAACATCCGAGCAGTTAGTTGGGAAGATTTAGCAGATCCCATACTACAAGACAGGAAAAGTGGTCCCAATTTACAAGGTATTATCAATGTGGTCAACCGAAAAAAAAAAAAAAAAAAAAAAAAAAAAGAAAGAATAGAAAACATGACCTAAGATTTAAATGCAAATGATCGCATAATGAAACAGTCACTGGGATAAAGTACTCGTGCAGTCCTGCAGTTCGTACTCATGAATATTTTTCACAGCAAGTCGAAACAAGAAAGTCAGGGAAAGGTGAACACCGTTATTCTAATGTCTCAAGACCCGATTCGCAGCGACTAACTCATCTCTAATCAGTGATGCATGCGAATTTAAGGTAACCTAACTTAACTGAAACCGCAGGGAGTAGACATTGCAGCTATCTACAACGACAATAGACGCCAGCAGTTAACAGCCTCATCGCATTATGATGTATACTTGCGAATACCGCTACCGCAGTCCTGCGAGTGTATACTTATCAAGAAAAGACTGGATTCAGTCGACGTTCATAGGAAGTCTCCTCGGAGTGGAAGCAGACATTCTTCTGCCTCTTTGCGGCTTTGGGGTGCATGGCTGTTCCCAAGGAATGAGAGGAGGTAAGTCCGGCAGAGAGATAGAGTTCTGGAGCACTTCCCAGTTTCCGATAGGTAGCGGACGAATTTGAAGCTGCTCATAGATCTTTTCCAGGTCTTTAGGTGAGGAGACAAACATGCGACGGCCATCATGCGAAAACGAAAGACCGAAAGGGAAGGACCATCGATATAGTATCTTATGTGATCGCAACCAGTCTGTGAGTGGCTTAAGCGCTTTGCGTTTGCGAAGTGTTGTTTGAGCTAGATCCTGGTAAATCGAGATTTCATTGCCTTCCCACAGTATCTCAGGACTATTTCTAGCACTGGAGAGAATCGCTTCTTTGGCTGGAAAATGTAGGAACCTGCATATTATATCTCGTGGAGGTTCATTCGGAGGCGGCTTGGGTCTTAGAGCCCTATGAGCTCTCTCAATTATAACCTCATGCGCAGTATCGGGGCCTAATAACTGAAGGCAAATCTGCATTACTGCTTCTGAGATATCGCTCGAGCCCACACTTTCAGGGATGCCTCTAAATCTGAGGTTATTCCTTCGACCCCTGTTTTCCTGATCCTCCAGCGCCGTGTAGAGCGAGTTAATGTGAGAATGACATTCAGCCATGTTCGCCGACACCACGTTTTGATGCGCAACCATCTTCTGCTGGTTTTCTTCCAGGGTTTCTACTCTGGATCCAATGTGACGAATGTCACTTCTAATAGCCGCAAGCTCAGAGCTAAGAGGTTCGAGAGCTTCAGCCAGAGAATCCCTGAGAAAACTCCTTGAGATAGGAAGAGCGTCAGGGCTGGGAGAAGGTTCTCTGCCTCCTTCGGCGCCAGGCGGGGCCTGTTGTTTGCTTCCCGCAGCTTTCGGTGTTCCGGGCGCCATTTTAGTTTCCTTCGCCACATAAGAGGCAGCCGCTTTCTTAATAAATTTGTCCATATCTCCGGGCTGAGTCGGCGCTCTGGTAGTACTAGACTGTTCTGCGTTCTTCTGTCCACCGATTTTGACCATTTTTGGTCTGATTGGCAAATGATAAGGGGCTTTGAAGGATGTTTAAGCAGCGGAGCGACGCTTCACAAAGCCATCCACTCTCAGCGCCGGCTCCGCCCCCAATTGGGCACCTTTCTTAATAAACATGTCGCTTTCTGTCCCAGGTTGCCTGAGAGAGCATTATTGGCCCATTATAGTCAAGAACCACACAGAAAATGCTCAGTGGAGACAAATATCCTGGGGCAACCTCTTTAATCTCCTAACAGTCATGTTAAAATTGGGAAAACCCTCCCAAAAATGTCACTTTTTTTATTGTAGATTTTTAATGTGTGTCTGCTGTAAATCTTGTTGGCGCACAACTCAGGGACACTATTGCATTTTTAACCCCTTAGTGACATCATTAATTTTATCCTTAAGGAGAAATAATATTTTCCCCATGTTCCAGTAGTGATAACTTGAAATTTTTTCTTATAAATGTTTTTTTTATTTTTTATTTTGCGGGATGAGTTGTAGGTTTTTTTAGGAACCATTTTGGAGTATATATAGTGTATTAAATAACTTTTATTATTTTATTTTTGGGGGGAAAGATTAAAAAACTGCAATTTGTATATTATTTTTGTGGAATTTTTTTACAGAATTCGCTGTCTGGTAAAAATAATATAATTTTATAATGTAAGTCAGTACAATGATGATAATGTCACATTTCTATATATTGTTACTGTTTTTCTCTCCTCCTGCAGCCTGTCAGCTCTGTAACTGCTCTCCCTCCTCCTCTACACTGAAGGGGAGTGGGGGGGGGGGGGCTTGCTTTAACTGCTTATAACTTAGGTTTGGTACCAGCTAAATGGGCTTTGTAGTGTTTGAAAGATGACATTCTAAGCTTCCAGACAATACTAGAATTACAGAAATTTGTTCAGTACAGGGGAAGATATCACTGACAGATATCGGGATGCTGTAAAATGCAGCTGAAAGTGAAAGTTAAAGCAGGTTTTACCCGCGATTATTCCCGACTCTATTTCTAACAGTAATTTCTCCTCTGTTGCTTGGACTTTAGCTGTCATTCTGGTCTTGTCAGCTTTCAAACAAGACCAGCTGCATGTTTCTAGCTAATACCATTTAGGAGAAAGCAGCATCTAAAGCAGCCCCCCCACCTCCACTTTCTGCCCGAGCCCAGCTGGGGCAGAACAGTTAAGTACTTTTCCCACTGCACAAAATGGACTTGGGCAATACAGGTGGTTAATGAATATGTATTAACTGCAATATACATTATTATTATATTTTATTGAATAGTTCCGAAAGCACTGGGACCGCTAGCAAACAGATGTAACCTAAGTCTTTTGTCAGCCAAGCCAACCATTCTCAGCCGTTTTGGCCCACACTCTCATGTGTATTGGGAGCTCCTGAGTTTCCCAAGGATTGAGTCTAAGGAAAATTTGTCAGAAGTGTCTCTCCCCATAGAATACATGTGCACATTCTGTTAAGCAGAATATGTATGTGTATAGGGGAGCGAGAGGCAGTTGAGAGAGAGATAGTTAAGTTTAGTCTGTCTAGCACACCCACAGGTCAAAATAAGCATTGCACAGTGCCAATTCCAGCTAACAGTTGTTTGTGTAATACAAGACAGGTCCTCAAGATCTAGACATGCTCTTTGTGATGATCCTCAATAGGAGACCCCTATAATAAATAAGGATTATTAAATCAAGTATACGAAAATGGGTTTTGTAAACTAGAAGCTTTACAGTAAACTAGACCACATTGTTGCTCCCTACAGTTTAATTCTCAGAATAGCCAGTAGTAGATAAGTTTATTGTTTGCAGATTATAAAAAGTATTTCTGTCCTCTGTTTCTTTAAACTAGACTCCTCTATGCTGTACATGTTCCTTGAAAACCTTATCATATGGCTGCTATGCCTTTCCAGAGTATTCAGCCCAATATTACACAACTTCCTTTTTGGAGTGGTTTTGACATTGTTTTATGCAATGACCTCCAACAGTTGTATTGTTTCAGAAATAAATGATATTGTATTCTTTACATCTATTTTAGTTCTTCAAAGGTTTTTACAAGTGATATGACCATTGCATGAACCTCTGCAATGAAATGAAGCCAGCCTTTATTCCTCATACTCTATTTAGTACCAATTGCTTTATTCAGTAATATGATTTTACAAAGTAACATAAAAAAAAAAGTAAATGCAAGTTTAGTTTTAATAAAAAGAGTTCCTAATAATAGCCTTATATTAAATGTGATGGTTGAAATGTATTACATACTGTATATCTGATCCTATGCCTGAACTTAGCATAAGGAAGAGGGAGACAACCTCCTGGTAGACACTTCTTACTCCTTGTGGGAGAGAAGATCAGGCATTTTAGATCCTCATTTCCCCCAATATGTACAGTAAATGGACACACAAAGTGACAAAAATATTATAGCAATGCAAAATATACTGTACTCCTTCCAGCTTTAAAGGGAACCTGTCACCGGGATTTTGTGTATAGAGCTGAGGACATGGGTTGCTAGATGGTCGCTAGCACATCCGCAATACCCAGTCCCCATAGCTCTGTGTGATTTTATTGTGTAAAAAACCCGATTTGATACATATACAAATTAACCTGAGATGAGTCCTGTCCCTGACGAGACCCCTGGGACTTGTGAAAAGGGTCTGTGGATATATGTGGTGCACTCTATTCTTTACTGTTAGTAACCTCCCAGTATAGGGAGTGACAACCTGTGGGTGGGTTGAGCGCCAGGTGTGGTATTAAGACCTGCATTGCACTCACATACAGACTGAGGCCAGAGGAAGCGCAAACAAGCGTGAAACAGCTGTTGCCAATTTTTTACATTTGCATTTTATGTTGTCTGTTCCGCTGACCCAGTTTTTAACAATGGAAGAATAAAGAAAGTTTTTTACATATGAAGGTGATTGCCGCAATTTCCTTTCTCTTGTGCACTGGAGTCTTGAAGATATTGTCTGTCAATGCAGAGCACCACAGGATGCTTTGGCTTGCATTTGTGACGCTATCAGTATAAGACTGTCATGACATTCACGTAGTGCCACTCAAGCTTTTTCCACGGTCTGATTTTTGATTATCTGCATTCCGTTTTCTCTGCTGGGGGGACTATATTTTGCATTGCTATAATTTTTTGTCATCTCCTGTGATGTCATTAAAGTCAAATCACTACTGACTTAAGTGTGCCCTGGAATTTTCTTGTGGACTATTAGCAGTTGAGGAACCCCTCTGGGTGGCATCTCTGAAACTGTAACTAGTGTGAGGTTCCCCGTATCTTCATGATTAATCTAACATGTACAGGCAGATTTGGAATTGGTTGGCTGAAATTCTAAATTATGGGCATTGAACTGTAGTGGGGGAGGGAGATATCATGCACATTGCAAGACAGAATGTGTGTCTCCGGAAAAAGCAACAACTTGTCACACCTCTGGATATTGGTAACATTTCACAGCATAGATGAAGAGTAACAATGGAAAAGCTCTGCGAGATATGGACTACTACTGCTACAGGACTTAGTTAAAGAGAATCTGTAACCTACCAAAATCTATTTCACTTAGGCACACCACCATATAGGGTAGGTTCCCTAAAGCATACCCATACCCTGGTTGTGAAAATGTGGTCCTGTAATCCTGAGAAATGTTTCTTTTTTAATGCAAATAAGGAATGCAGTGCATTGTGGGCAGAGCACTTAGTTTGTATACCTGGCTTCCCCTGTGCCATCACAACTGGCTCTGTCACAGAATATGTAGATAATCCACGGCACACCAATGTCTTTTGATTGCAAATTTATTTAGGGTACAAAAATTCAGAAAAAAATATTTTTTGTCAATATATGACTAATCGCGCCATGGTTATAATACAAACATGTATATGATATATTTGTTAGGCCATAATGTTTCCCAACGTTTCGGTCCTGTCAAGACCTTTCTCAAGGGATCTGTGAAAAAGTATAATATAAAGATTCTATTTTACTAATTTTTCAAGGCGGTAGACATAGCATATTATTGACACATCATGGAGAAAAAGAACAAAAAAAGGAGCAGGGAAAGAATATATATATATATATATATATATATATATACACAGGTCTCAGATTTATAATACTAGTATAAGAAGAAATAGAAGGTAGGCAAAGTAAGAAGGATATAAGACTGGTTAGAAAGACACAAAACATTGCAAAAGGGGAGTATAACAGTAAAGATAGAACTGTAGCATCAGTCATATCTGTAACTCGTCCATTAATCATAAGGTTAGCTCAAAAGTAAGTACAGTAAATAAACCTAATTTATGTACTTCATGCAGAGATGAGCATGAGTAGGTCGATCAGCGGAGTGAGTGTCGGTATATTAGAGATGATCTTACCGTGGCCAAGCTGCAAGCGGGCATAATGAAGGCGCTGTGTATGTATCACTCTGGTTAGGTTTTTAAAGCCTGGGGCCTGAAGTCATGTGAGCGGTCCGACCTTGCTTGGGTTCAGCGGGTCACATGATCGCGAGTGACGTCATGTGAACCATGTGATCGCAGGATATGGGTTGCGCATGCGCACTAGATATTGGGGCAGGGAATAAGTAATAGCGATGTGCTGTGGATTGCATACTAGGTTTAAACGTTCAAAAAGGAGTTAGCATGCTGGAAATCAGTCCGCTGGTCGATTTAGAAAGGGGAATGAAGATAATATGAAAGATATTGAGATAGTAAGATAGATAACGGTAGAGTATACAGAGTTATATGTTAATAAGTTAGAAAAGAGGATAGAGGGAATAATGTAAGACAAGAGGGGGTCACATCTATATAGAATAATTGGAGGATAGATTAACAAAGACATAAGTTCATATATGTACATTATGCTAAATTATAAGGGATAAATGATCAAATGGTGAAAAAAACAGATTAAATGATTGTATATTGTATGAATATATGTATATTTATATAAGTACATACGTATATTATATTCTAATCAATAATGAGAATGGGGAAGGGGTAGGGAGGAGGGGGGGGGGTTTGGGGAGGAGGGAAGGGAAGAAGGGGAGGAGGGGGGGGGGAAGGGGAAGGGAAGGAGGGATAGGGATTGGGAGGGAGGTAGGGGGAGGAAAGGAGAGGCAAGGGGAATTTTTTCTCACCAACTTGTATATTCACTATGATTATTGTCCAACTAGGGAGCCTGAAATAAAGGAAAAGTATACGTATGCCAATATCAGTAAATTAACATTGTGGCTCTGTCAATCATACAAAAGGGGGAGGTGCTAGTGGCATGACTGTTGGAACAATGGAGCATCCAATACAGCAGCCCCACCCACGATGACCTAGAAACCTTATTTGCATAAATAAGGGCCCATTCACACAACCGTGTTTTTTTGTCTGCATCCATTCCGCAATTTTGCAGACCAATTCATTTCAAAGGGGCCGCAAAGCATGCGGACAGCACACCATGTGCTGTCTACATCTGCACTTTATTCCCACGGCCCTGCAAAACAGACACAGATGCGGCCGAGCTAAACTTGATGGTTAACGCGTTAAGTAAAAATGGCACAAAAAGGTTAACTAATTCTTTCAATGTATTTCAAGATGGCTTTTGTCAAAAGATGGCACGAGATAACACTGTGCCATGTGTTATCAGAGTTATGAGAGTCAATTTTAGCTTGGCTACATCTGTAGAACATATCATATTCTTGTCTGTTCTTGCGGACAAGAATAGGCATTTCTATCATAGGGAAGGACGTTCCAATTTGCAAAATGTGGAAAGCACACGGTGGGCATCCATGTTTTGTGGATCCAACATTTGTGGTCTGCAAAAACAGATATGTTCATGTGAATGGACCCTAAAAGAAACTATGGTGTGGTTGAATGCTTACTTTGAAATTCATTTGGAGGTGACTCCCTTTAGCTATCACAATATAAAGCCAACTGGACCATTGATCTTTTTGTCCAAAATGGACAGATGTAATATGACCTATCATAATAATTGCATAATAAACAATCCACAGTACACAGTGCTTAAAAACAAATATATCCAATATCAAATAATAATAATAATAATAATAAGCCCTGTTTTAAGTGATACTACACTATATACTATAAAATTGGCTAAAATACAACTGCATGCTTAATATTTTCAGTGAAAAATAGAATTCTGTTCACTCTGGCTTGCCAGTAAAGCAGTGATAAGGATAATGTTGCATTATTTACTAGTGTCCTGGGTGAAGCTGTCATTGAAGAAGCTTTTCTCATTAACCTGCAGCCTGCGGTAGGTCTGAAAAAGAATGTACAAATGAAGAAAATAAATTCGGAGGAAATCCTTTTGCAGCACACACTTATACTCTTTAAGAAAGATCTCTAAGATTATATTACAAGACTGGCTAATCTTTAACACTAATCACCAGGGCACATTTGTTAAACCCCCTGCTCTGCAGTGGATCGGCGAAGTTATATAAAGGCGCCGACCTCTACATAACTTCAGAGTATCCACCACTGATTCTAAATGTAAGCCAGCTTCCTTGCGGTCTTACATTTACACCATTTTCTAAATTGTCTTTTTTAGACATGCTGTTAGTGGGGAAGAAGTTGCAGATTCTGCCGCAACATGGCGTGTGACAGAATCTGCGCCAGATATACGCTATAAAAGTGGCATATATCTGTTTGTAAATGACCCGCACATACATTTCAATGAACTCTCCAGTCTAAACTGACATCATGTACACAAAAGAGAGATGTTTTATTATTAAACACCTCCACCTCAGGTCTTGCTCCAAGCTTAGCTCAGGGTATCTGCCAAGGATGTTTCTTCGGACTTACATACTTGTTACTTTACACAGTTGCTTTAAAGCCAGCCTGTCATAATGTACCTGCAGTCCAATCTGAGGGCAGCATGTTATAGAGTACAATGAGCTGAGCATATTGGTGTAAAAAAAAAAAAAAGATTGTGTATAATTTGGATTTTTTTTCCTGCCAATCCTAGCTAATTCTGGTCTTAAGAGTCCAATGGGCGGTCCTACTCACCAATTAAGACTATCTCTTTATGTCCAAGCTTAAACCTAGAGTGAGGCAGCATTCAATTCTAATTATACAATGATACAATTATAATATATATATATATATATATATATATATGTATTAATATATATGTATGTATATATATATATAAAAAAAAAAAGGCAGCAATTAGTGATGAAAAGTGGATGGTTTATTCACCCATCTAGCAGCAACGTTTCAGCTTTCTCATTGGAGCCTTTGTCTAGCTAAGTAACATGTGCATAGTGACATACATAAATAGTGCAAGCAATTTACAGAATCAAAATCCATAATTAAGTAATAAAGTGCAAATGCATCAAAATATAACAACGTTAAAAACATAATTCATCTGTGGCCATGATCATAGCAGAGTTAATTGTGAACGTCATCGAATAAAGTGCATAGCGTGATAAAAACAGTAGTAGTATTGATGTGATTACATAATTGTCAATAAATATATATATAAAGTGCTCAGTGGATATGAATATCAAATTGAAACCTTAAAAACATTCGGATCAGTCACGTTCAGTCGTGGAGACATGGTGGAATCTGCTTGGCGTCCGGAAGAGCGGTCTGCGCATGCGCCGCTGTACGTGCTCTCGCGAGGCACGGGACAATGTACGGAGATGTGGGAATCACAACAAAGATGGCCGCTGACTATGTTTCGTACAGGGCGCATGCTCATGCCCATACAGGCCGGCAAGTTCCTCATACGAAATTGCAAAGACACACTGAATGTATTCAAAGCTCCACAGTTCAAGCAGACAAAAGCTGATCCGGAAACAGAAGACTAACGGGCAACCACCAGTCTCCGTGCCAGAATGTCTGTGCCGGGGGGTGTCACGGAGTGTCAGACCGCATGCACCTCCCCTACCAGATCTATCAGCATATCTGCTCCATGTCATTATCCCAGGGTTGGAAAGGGAGCATCCAAGAGAAACTTGGAACAATCTCCCAGCAAACTTTGTATCTACTTTTTCGGCTGTTGATATTAAAAGAAGATTTGAAAATGAATCCAAACGTTTAATCAGTCTGGAACTGCATCTTGCTACTTTGAGCGAATATCACCTTTCACATAGGATTCCAAGAGGGATACGCTCTCATTTAAGACCAGATAATGCTAGATTTTTACAAAAGGAAAAGGCATCAGTACAAGTAAATTTAGATGATATCACATAGAAGTTAAAAAATGTGTTATCTGTTGAAGACTTTGAAACCTATATGTCCAATTGTATGTCTCATCTAGAAAAATTTAAAGGCGATTTACAGAGCAAGAAACGTCGCAAATGAATGCAAGACATGGATGATTATTCCACAGGCTATGTGTACAACTGGCAAGGAGACCAAAGGAGAAATCTGTAAACAGGTGGAGAGAAATATGGATCCACTACTCCATCCACTCCAAAGAAGTCCCAGAGTCATCTGCTTAGGGAGAATGCTACAGGGCCAAGAATGGACTCTAATCCCACTACCTCATCTACACCTTTTTTATGAGGAGATCCTGCATTGGCAGGACACGCCAAGGGGGAAAGCGACAACACAAACAGAGGAAAAGAGAAAAATATGAAGCCCCAGCGGGGCAAGTGGCCAGCTTTGAGTCAAGATCTAAATCCCATTGAACACCTGTGGAGAGATCTTTAAACTGCTGTTGGGAAAAGGAGCCCTTCTAAAAGGAGAGACCTGGAGCAGTTTGGTAAGGAAGAGTGGTCCAAAATTCCAGGTGAGAGGTGTCAGAAGCTTGTTGATGGTTATAGGAAGCGATTGATTTCAGTTATTTTTTTCAAAGGATGTGCAACCAAATATTAAGTTATGGGTGGCAATAATTTTGTCCAGCCAATTTTTGGAGTTTGGTGTGAGATTATGTCCAATTTGCATTTTTTTCCTCCCTTTTTTGGTTTTGTTCCACTACACACAAAGGGAATAAACATGTGTATAGCAAAACATGTGTTACTGCAATACTTTTCTGTGAGAAATACTTCATTTTCTTGAAAAATTTCAGGGTTGCCAACATTTACGGCCATGACTGTATATATATATATATATATATATATATATATATATATATTTATGCAATTATAAAATTGATACAAAATCTTCTTCGAAATATATCTGTTTAGCTCCTGCTATTGCATGCTGCTATAGAACAGCTTTCGTGGCTTTCAATCACCAAAGTAAATGATATTGTCCTGGGATATGTACATAATGTTTTACAATAATGTAAAACACCATTCTATTCCCTATGCAGGTAGAGACTTACCTCCATTCCCACGGAAGCACAGGGGCCACCTGAAATAAATGGCTATCATTAATATCATGGTGGCTGACAGCAGTATGTAATTGTGCTCAGTATTCTATTATACATTTACAGACAAATCATTTGGTGACTTATTAGTCATTTTGATAGAATCAAAGCATGAAATCAGTTTACGAGCACAACAGTCTCAATTTCAACACATTTCCCTGTGGAGAATTTCAACAGCCAGGTTCTCGTTGCTCATTTAAGAAGTGCTGAATAAACAGTCAGTAAATAGAATTGCCATTGATCTGCTTAAGTCGTACAACAAAGTGTTCTATAAAGCAAGGGATCCTGTCAAGAGACTGTAAAGCCCAATTTCTGGATAATTTCATTAAATTTTACATTACATTTTTATGAAATTTTTCAGGAATACCTGAACCATTAAAAACAAGCCATTCCTAAAATAATCTTGTTATCAGTATCAATATATTTGTCTTAGGCTGCACAGCATCATATGTGACAACGAATAGTCCTCAACCTGAAAATAGCCTGTATTCTGTTCATACAGTGGGTCTGTGGAGAAGAAGTAGTAGACAGGTTGTTGATGGGGGAGCTGGAGAGGCAAATCATTACTAAGGAAAGGCACACAACAGCCAACCCCATTTTGTAGTATAATCATGACATTACTTCATTATCATGTCACATTTTAGTTTGTGATCCTCACAAGCACTCTAATGACTTTTTTTGTTGCAGGAAAACAATGAAGCTGCAGAAGCCAGGCAGATGCTGGGGCCCACTGCCCCATTACATAGTCTCCAATTATCCTCATCGCTAGTGTTGAGTGCGAATATTCGAATCACAAATTTTAAATCGCGAATATCACCACTTCGAGAATTCGCTAATATTTAGAATCTATATATTCATATTTGTGAATAGTGTTGAATATTATAATCGCAAATTTATCGCAAATATATTACAGTGCTGCTTTTCGCAATCAAGTAAACAATGACTTGAGATCACGAATTCTCGAATTTGCTAATTTATGGCGAATATTAGGCCAAAAATTTGCGAAATATCGCAAATTTGAGTATTGCCTATGCCACTTATCACTACTCCTAGTCTCTCCACAAGTGCCACCAGCCCACACACACTGAAAGTAATATCCCTTGGCTGCATCCTAGTGCTCTCCTGAGTGGTTCTCCTCCAACTTGTTGGAAACATCATGATGCTATATAGTCCTAGCTGTGGAAAACACAGAACAGTAACATGTAGAACTGAGGGGAATAAAGTAAAGCTACTGTTCTGAGTCACTTTATACAATTATAATAGATAATTGAACAATCTGTAATATGAATTAATTTAGAAAACTCCTATCCTTATACTAATATGGTAAAACAATGAGGGGTATTTACTATGCACATTTAACCAAAAAACAGGCATACGTACTTCAAACCACATTTATTTCCTGTTTAAGATACTTTTGTAAACTTTCTGTGACTTGTCTGACAATTCAAATAGCTTAGTGAAAGGGGTGTGGTTTTATGGGAAAGGGTATGACTTATGCTCCAAAATTGGCTACCAAATAGGTGAAATGTGACTACACAGTCTACAGATATGACAGGAGTATCATCCAGAATCATCCACTGTAATAAATCTGTCACAGTTTAAGACTGTCTAAGACTATTTTCATACTAGCTCTTGCCAGATCTTTCTGCATTCTGGCATACCATGTTGCTTTATGGCCCCATTAACTATAAGAGAGATCCGGCTACAACCTGGCATATATGCCAAAAATCAGCCTGACAAAAAACGCTGTTTTGGCATCTTTATATAGGCACTATTGATGGTATGGGGTTTGGCTGGTTAGATTGGGGGGACAAAATGCATAATATTGCTGTTCTTGCCTGCAATCTCCTGCAGGTAATTTGACAGTAAACACAGAATATTAATCAGCTCTGGCATGCCCACTTCTCCAACCCCTGTGCTCTTTTGCCCTACAGGTGGGAGCCCTTCTTCTGCCATCTGCTTTTCCTCCTTTTTCACATCATCTAATATCGATGAGAATATGTCATCAGGAACATCCAGCTACCCCTCTTTCTGCATCTTGCTGACTTTTCTAGGACATGAAGACTTTGACGGATGATTTGGAAGAAGTAACATCAGGAAAAGATGAGGATAGTCATCATTAAGACCTGGCACCTCCTAAGGGGTACAGACTGGATGGTATTGGCTGGCACGCTGGCAGTGAAATAATAAAGGCTTCCATCTTATTGGTATTGAATTACATTTATCGCTGATGTAGGAATAAGTAAATGTAGGAATAAATAAATAAAACTGATGCAGCATAAATATCCCTGCAGTCTCCATGCATTCTCCTTGCACTCTCCCTGCAGTCTCCATGTAATCATTTTCAGCAACACTGTTCCTAGCACATGAGTGCTTGCCACATCTCTCCCTATACTCAGCTCACAGGACAATGGCAGAGACTGAGCGGGATAAGGGTTTTATAGGGCTATGACATCACAGGGGATGGCGATCTGCGGATTGGCTGGCTGCACAGCATTATGAGTGATCTTGTGTTCCCGGGCTTCTTACTTTAACTTTGTAACAAGAGCAGCCGTCATTTTAGGAAAAACTGATTCGGTACCACGAAGCATGAGGAAATTCGGATTAGTTACGAATCAAAGTTTTCCTTACACTTCAGACAGAATACCGCTTTAAATGCCTTGCTTAGCTCAACACTATACACCAATTAGTTAGTTATGCCTCATCTTGTGGAAGGATGATAACTCCAAAACTAGACACAACCCTTTTAAAGTTGCAGGCAGCATTTAAAGCTATGCAACTGAATTTATTAATAATGTGAGTCACCACAGTTTTCATCACATAATTCACAATCACAAAAAATGTTTCACAATATTAATCCCGCTGTAACAGGGCGCCAAAGGAGCACTCGGTCTCCCATCAGCCGCAGACCTGCTGCTTAGCTTCGGGAGCGAAGATCTGTGTTCAGCCTCATTCCCAGGGAGGCTCCCTGCTCCTAGGTCTGCCTTGAGCACCGAGCTGATCACTCGGTGCTCGACTTGTTTGTCTGTCGGTCATGTGACGCTGGCCACGTCACATGACCCTCACTACCCACTATAAATTTTGGTCCCTTAGGCTGTGTATTATTATTGTTATTTAGCTTACCTTTGGATTTGACCCTAGATCTGCTTCCTGACACCTCTTCTGCCTGCTCCCTGAACCTTGATGCTACCTGTCGGATTTTGACCTCGGCTTGCTTTTGGATTTTGTCTTTGCCTCTTCTCTTGTACATGACCTTCTGGACTGACCCCAGCTAGTTAATCCGACTCGCCCTTCTGTTTTTGGTGGTACCTTACTTGTTCCACCTCTCTGTCTGCTCTAGTGCTACCTTTTTTTGACTGTCCTCTTCCCTGCTGTCTCTATCTCTCTGCTTGCACTTACTCAGGTCAGGGACTGTCGCCCAGTTGCGCCCCGTCACCTAGGGCGGGTGGTGCAAGTAGGCAGAGACAGGGGACCGGCTGGCAGCTCAGGGGGTGCAACTCCGCTCTATCTTTATACCCGCGACTCTACCCCGTGACACCCGGTGCTGATAGTGTGCCACCTAATGTATTGATATATGTCATATGTACCAAACTGCCTTGTCCATCATGTTCCATACTGTGCTGCTGCTTCTACCACAACTACTAGGCTTACCTGGCTGCACATATCGAGTTGCATCCATTATGTTCCATACTGTACTGCTGCTGCTGGAAACACTACCGTGCACAATAAAAGTAATCCGAAACTGCTCCATACCCATATACTAGGTATCAGCAACCTTCGGCACTTCAGCTGTTGTGAAACTACAATTCCCAGCAGGCTACATTCATTTCTATGTGAGTTCTTAGAAGAGCAGAGCAAGTATGCATGCTTGGAGTTGTCATATACACTACTCACAAAAAGTTAGAGATAGTTGGCTTTCGGGTAAAATTTATGGAAAACTTAAAAAATTCATGCTACAGTGATATTAAATCATGAACGTAGGGCATTTAAGTAGAAGCATGCAATGGTGATTTCCTCATCTCAAACAATTTATTGAAACAAAAGCCAACAATATTGGTGTGTTTACCCCCATAAAATTGTCAATGTCTGAATAGCTTTTGATGTGGCCTTGAGTATCATGCTGTTCACAAGTCGACTTATTGTCTGCTGAGGAATGACGTCCCACTGTTCCTGAAGGGCAGCCTTAGGTCATTGAGGTTGTGGGGTACAGAGTTATGAACCTCTAGACAGCGACTCAGCTGATCCTATAGGTTTTCAATGGAATTCAGGTCTGGAGAAAGTGCAGGCTACTTTATTTGAGGTACTCCAGTCTCCAGCAGCCGCTCCCTAATGATGCAACCTCAATGAGCTGGCACATTGTCGACCATGAAGATGGTTTGTGGGAGCACACGGGCAGAATGCAAATGAGTATGAAGAAAAAAATTACATAATCGGACTCAGTATTGCATACACTATACAGTGCTTACTTTAGTTTGGGTGTTGGTTTGGATCTGACAAATTCCCTTTAACCCCTTAAGGACACATGACGTACCGGTACGTCATGGCTTTAAATTGCGATTCCGGCGCCACGGGGGTTAATCGGAACAGGATGCCGGCTGAAATCATTCAGCCGGCATCCTGTAACAACGCCGGGGGGGGGGTCATTTGACCCCCCCCCCGTATCGGCGATCGCAGAAAACCGCAGGTCAATTCAGACCTGTGGTTTGCTGCGTTTCCTGTCCATTCGGGTCTCCGGTGACCCGATGAACCTGGAAAAAGACTGCGATCGGTGGCGTTATTATGCACCACCAATCACAGTCCGAAGATTTTGAGAGGCGGTGCTGGCCCTGGTGCTGAATGATGCTGTCCAGGGTGCTGATTGGTGCAGGGGAGAGAGGCGCGAGATTAAAACTTCCTGCGCTCCTCTCTCCCCTCCTCTTCCTGTTCTGCACGAGCACCCTGCAGCACCGTCCATCACCAGCTCCTGAGTCCCCCTAATCGCCATCCATCACCCTCCTGCACCCATCGCCCTCCAGGTAGGTTAGGGTCAGTGAGGGAGAGGCACCGTTAGGCAGGGATAGAAGGGAAAAGTTAGTTGGGGGGAAAAAAAAAGCACTTTTATTCTAAACTTTTTTGTTTCAGCTTTCAGACCTTAGACCCCCCTGCCACTTGCCCCCCCGCATCAGTTTTTGCGGCTCGGGTGCGGACCCATTCACTTCAATGGGGCCGCAAAAGATGTGGACAGCAGCTCCGTTCCGAGGCCCCGCAAAAAAAATATAGCATGTCCTATTATTGTCCGTTTGTCTGCATTATTCCGATAATGCAGCATGTTCCCCCCGAGTTGATCCTGCCTATGACCGTCTGTATAAGATACGGCCGGTCATCGATCACTTTGGGGCCAAATTTGAGCAGGCCTACGTACCTGGAAGGGAGGTCGCGGTTGATGAGTCTCTCGTTGCGTTCAAGGGGAAACTCAGTTTCCGCCAATACATTCCCACAAAGCGGGCGAGGTATGGTGTGAAGCTATACAAAATTTGTGAGAGTACCTCAGGGTACACTTACAAATTTCGCATGTACGAGGGGCGAGATTCCCGTATTTAACCCCCAGAATGTCCCCCCACTCTGGGTGTTAGCGGGAAACTCGTGTGGGACCTTATGTACCCACTGCTGGATAAGGGTTACCACTTGTACGTGGATAACTTTTATACCAGCATTCCCTTGTTCAGGTCCCTTGCCGCCAGATCCACGTTCGCTTGTCAGACCGTGCAGAAAAATCAACGTGGCCTCCCTGCCCACCACCTCCAGGTACCTATCCCCTGGGGTGAGACCCGTACCCTTACCAATGGAAACCTGTTGCTGGAGGACCGCTGCCGCGGGATACCGCGGCAGCGGTCCTCAAGCCCGATTGCATCGTCGACTACAATCGGTATATGGGAGGAGTTGATCTCTCTGATCAAGTCCTCAATCCATATAACGCCATGCGCAAAACCTGGGCATGGTACAAAAAAGTTGTGGTCTACTTGGTACAGGTTGCCATGTACAACTCTTTTGTACTATCCCGAAGTGCTGGCAGCACAGGGACATTTCTCCAATTCTATGAGGCAGTCCTCAAGGACCTGATCTTTTCAGACCGGGAAAGAGCAGGCCGGAGTACCTCGGGAACTGGAGGCGCCCGGATCGTCCCTTGCCAACATTTTCCAGGTGTGGTCCCCCATACTGGAAAGAAGGGACAAGCCCCAAAAAGATGCAGCGTGTGTCACAAGAGGGGGATACGGAAGGACACCACCACTCAATGTGACACTTGCCCCGATCATCCGGGCCTTTGCGTTATTGATTGCTTCAGGGAGTATCACACTTCCATGGAGTACAACATTTTTATAATCCCCAACAGTCCCCTAGAGAACATAAAAAACTATGTCTCTCAGACTTTGGAGACACAGAAACAATATTTTTTTTCCCCAAAAATATTAGTTTTAGTGCAGGCATCCTCAAACTGCGGCCCTCCAGATGTTGTGAAACTATAACTCCCAGCATGCCCAGACAACCTACAGCCATCAGCAGGGCATGGTGAGAATTGTAGTTTTACAACATCTGGAGGGCCGCAGTTTTAGGATGCCTGCTTATTGTTTCCAAAGTCTGAGAGCCATACATATTGGGCATCGCCGCGTCCGTAAAAATCTTCTCTATAAAAGTAACATGTAACCCAATCACCCCGGATGAACAGCGTTAAAAAAAAAAAGTGTAAAAAATGCCATTTTTGGACACCTAACATCAAAAAAAGTGTAATAGCGAGCGAACAAAATGTCATATGCACCCCCAATTAATGCCAATAAAATCCCGTAAAAAATGAGCCCCTACATTAGATAGTTGCCCAACTAAAAAAAAAATATTTAGCTCCCAGGCTATGGAGATACTAAAATAATTTTTTGGGGTTCCTAAAATGATAATATAGTGTAAAATCTAAATAAATTCTAAAATGTAGACATATTAGGTATCGCCGCGTTCGTAAGAATCTGCCCTATAAAAATAACATTTGACCAAACCCCTCGGATGAACAGCATTAATAATATAAAATAAAAACGGTGCCAAAACACCAATTTTTGGGCAAAATTTCAATTTGAATCCATTTCTTCTGGTAATAAAGCAAGGGTTAACAGCCAAACAAAACTCAATATTTATGGCCCTGATTCTGTAGTTTGCAGAAACACCCCATATGTGGTCGTAAATTGCTATATAGCCACACGGCAGGGCATAGAACGAAGGGAACTCCATATGGTTTCTGGAAGGCAGATTTTGATGGACAGTTTTTTTTTTTACACCATGTCCCATTAGAAGCCCCCCCTGATGTAGCCTAGACTAGAAACTCCAAAAAAGTGACCCCATCTCAAAAACTACACCCCTCAAGGTATTCAAAAGTTACTTTACAAACTTTGTTAACCCTTTAGGTGTTCCACAAAACTAAATAGCGAATGTAGAAACAATTTTAGAATTTAAATTTTTTGTTACCTTGCCTCAAAAAAGTGTAATATAGAGCAACCAAAAATCATATTTACCCCTAAAATAGTCCCAAAACAACAACCACCTTATCCCGTAGTTACCTAGATGGGGTCACTTTTATGGAGTTTCTACTCTAGTGGTGCATCAGGGGGCTTGAAAGGGTACATGGTGTAAATAAACCAGTCCAGCAAAATCTGCCTTCCAAAAACCATATGGCGCTCATGGCGCTCCCCTTCTTCTATGTCCTGCCGTTTAGCCAAATAGTAGTTTATGACCACATATGGGGTGTTTCTGCAAACTACAGAATCAGGGCAACCCATATTGAGTTTTGTTTGGCTGTTAACCCATTTTTTCCAGTAATAAAGTAAGGGTTAAAATGGAAAATTTTCCAAAAAATAGAAATTCCAAAATTGTTTCTCCATCTGCCATTAACTCTTGTGGAACACCTAAAGGGTTAACAAAGTTTGTAAACCCAGTTTTGAATACCTTGAGGGGTGTAATTTCTTAGATGGAGTCACTTTTTTTGAATTTCTATTCTAGGGGTGCAAGGGGGGGCTTGAAATGGGACATGCTATAAACAAAACCAGTCCTGTAAAATCTGCCTTCCAAAACCCATATGGCGTTCCCCTCTTTCTATGTGCTCCCGTTTGGCCAAACACTAGTTTACGACCACATATGGGGTGTTTTTGCAAACTACAGAATCAGGGCAACCCATATTGATGTTTGTTTGGCTGTTAACCCTTACTTTATTGCTGGAAAAAATGGGTTAAAATGGAAAATTTTCCAAAAAATAGAAATTTCTAAATTGGTTCTCCATCTGCCATTAACTCTTGTGGAACACCTAAAGGGTTAACAAAGTTTGTAAACCCAGTTTTGAATACCTTGAGGGGTGTACTTTCTTAGATGGAGTCACTTTTTTGGAGTTTCTTCTCTAGGGGTGCAAGGGGGGCTTGAAATGGGACATGGTATAAACAAAACCAGTCCTGCAAAATCTGCCTTCCAAAACCCATATGGCATTCCCCTCTTTCTATGTCCTCTTGTTTGGCCAAAAAGTAGTTTACGACCACATATGGGGTGTTTTTGCAAACTACAGAATCAGGGCAACCCATATTGAGTTTTGTTTGGCTGTTAACCCTTACTTTATTGCTGGAAAAAATGGGTTAAAATGGAAAATTTTCAAAAAAATAGAAATTTCTAAAATGGTTCTCCATCTGCCATTAACTTTTGTGGAACACCTAAAGGGTTAGCAAAGTTTGTAAACCCAGCTTTGAATACCTTGAGGGGTGTACTTTCTTAGATGGAGTCACTTTTTTGCAAATTCTATTCTAGGGGTGCAACGGGGGGCTTGAAATGGGACATGGTATAAACAAAACCAGTCCTGCAAAATCTGCAAAAGTTTTGTTTGGTACTTAACCCTTGTTTTTTTCCAGGAAAAAATTGATTATATTGGAAAATTTTCCCAAAAAACAAAATTCTTAAAATGTATGTCCATTTGCCATGAAGTCTTGTTTAAGACCTAAAGGGTTAACAAAGTTTGTAAAAACAGTTTTGAATACCTTGGGGGGTGTAGTTTCTAGAATGGAGCCATTTTTGGGTGGTTTCTATTATGTAAGCCTCACAAAGTGACTTCAAACCTGAACTGATCCATAAAAAGTGGGATTTTGAAGATTTCTGAAAGATTTCAAAATTTGCTTTTAAACTTCTAAGCCTTGTAACATCCCCAAAAAATAAAATATCATTCCCAAAATGCTACAAACATGAAGTAGACATATGGGGAATGTAAAGTCATCACACTTTTTGGGGGTATTACTATGTATTACAGAAGTAGAGAAACTGAAACTTTGAAATTTGCTAATTTTTCACACATTTTTTGGTAAATATGGTATTTGTTTATGAATTTTTTTTACTTTTTTGACCCAATTTTAGCAGTGTCATGAAGTACAATATGTGACGAAAAAACAATCTCAGAAAGGCCTGGTTAAGTCAAAGTGTTTTAAAGTTATCAGCACTTAAAGTGACACTGGTCAGATTTGCAAAAAATGGCCAGGTCCTTAAGGTGAAATAGGGCTGTGTCCTTAAGGAGTTAAAGAGCCTGAAATCAAATGGATACAGTCCTAAGAGACCCCAGAATGTCATACATGGCTTTTCAGGCCAATTGGGGCAATTTTGATTTGGTTTGAATTTATTTAGATGAAGTTCACTTATCTGTATATAAGAATTTTAGAGTTAAGAACCTATGGTGATCTCATGAGGTCCAGATTTTGAGGTTGTAAGAGACGAGCTGAAAGACATTAATTCCTTCATTTTTGTATTCTCAAATTCTTATGTCTATAATGTCCATTTATTTTACTGGGAGTAGAGACTTTTTAAAGGAGTCCAATAATAATATGGATATCAGTTATCCTTGAATGGTAAATCCATTCATGCGTACATGTGTGTCCATGTGAGTATTTACTCTTCTAATTAATCTACAGTTCTGACATTTTTAATAGTTAATTGTGGATTTTAAAATCTGCTTGTGTGGTCCTTAAGCTTCTGCTCCTATTTATAACGCCGTCAGGACCAGTTCCCTCCATATGTGTTTGAGCTAGTTGATAAATTAATCGGCAATGTAAATATTATGGTAACTCTTCTGGGTTCCCCTACTCAACTATCCAGAGTAAGATCATATTTTTGAATTGAAGACCTGGCTGGCATGTCCTACGCCATCAGTAAATATCCCCAAGGTTCGTCTGTTTAATGGAAATGGTCACATCACAGCCAAGCACTGAATATGTTGTTTTTAACCAGCTGTTAAGAAAATCACTTAAATGTTTTTTAGAAATAAACATATACCAAACGAAAAACACTCCAGGGCAATGTCACGGGTGGCAATTCTTGTATAAAGTATTATATAAAGTGCAACTTGGCGTAACCTAATCCCATCTGCAGCTGGGATCTCAGGATGGTGTCTCCAATACAAACATTCAGTAAATGGCACACAGTGGACTCGGAGAAAAAACATATTAGACCAGTTCAGGAAATGGAATTACAGGTGAAAAGCATCAATGAGAAAAAAATCTGAATAGAATGAAAGAGAAAATGGAACAAATTACAACAGTCTTACAGGCTGGGTTTGCACATTCGGTTTTCTGATGCAGTTTTTGAAACCAAAACCAGGAGTGGATTAAAAGAAGAAATTAAGTAATATCTGTCCTTTATAATTATTGAACCACACCTGGTTTAGGCTTCAAAAACTGCATCAGTAAACCAGTACATGCAAACTCAACTTTTTTCCACTGTAGATATTAGTATTATTAATATTATTTTACATCCGTCCTTTGTATACTGCAACCATATTACTCAATGCTGTTATTTAAGGACTCAAGATCAGATAACCGAACATCTACAGGGCCAACATTTTGACACGTCAGTAAGTTGTTATAGAATATGTAACTGGTGTACTCGTATAAAAATTCACATCAGGCACAATTCACTCAGAAGAAAGTATGATACTAATGTATATACAGATATGAAAGTGTCAGTGATGTTTGTAATAATCATTCATACTTCGGCCAGCTTCACACTTGCAGCAGGGAAATCCGTAAGGTGGTTCCGGTAGAAAACATGTTGCCGGAGTTCTCAAGATCCAGACAAAAAAACCTGCATGCAGTAGTTTTAGTTTGGCCAATTCCTGGCATTGTCTGCCCAACCTGCCAGAAGTTATGGCAATACAGGAAGGTAACCCATAATCTTATATAAAGCTACTGATCAAGCGTAAGGATATAACAATGAGCTAGGTCATAGAGTATAACAAACTTGGAACTACTACCACCATATAATAGATTGACACTTATTCTTTAATACATACTTATGTTATGTCCCAGAGTGCCATTACCACTTCTTTTGGCGCCTTGATATCATCTAATGCCTTGTGTGTCATCGCCTAATAATGTGCATATTTATTTCTAAAACTAGTTATGTTCATGTAATTGCCTGGTCTACCAGCAGATGGCGGCAACATTGGCAGTATTAGCTTCCCTGGAGAGGAACCTCCTTGTTCCCTTTCCAGCCCTCTCTAGAGAGGGAGTAGGAGTTAGGTAGTTAGGGTCAGTGTCTAGTCCACCCTCCTTAGGGAGAGGTTGTGTGCTGGCTAGCAGAGCAGTGCCTGCTTTGCTAGGCTTAGAGGCCCTGCCTCTGAAGTCTACATGGTTGCTTGTGCCCTCCTGGGCTTGCATTGCCTCCATCCAAGCTGAAGCTAGAGCTTGAGGTACTCCAAAGCCAGGACAAGAAGTTCCTAGGATTATAAGTAAGAGACAGACTACAGACTACAGCTAACTTAAGTTCCAGCAGAAGAGGAAGAGTTTCCTATTTATCCAGCCAAGCATAGCAGAGTTGAGATAGCTACCGCATAGCAGAGCTGAGATCATTGCAGAAAAGTATTTGCCTGCTAAAGTTAAGCCAATACCTGCTGACGACCAAGATATGGTTTGGAAGCTGTTTGGATTGCCAATTTATACCAATTTAAAGCAACTGTTTAACGTTACTACAAGTCTGGACTCCATTTATTCCACTCGTTCATCATCCAAATTCAACTACCACTTTTTACACTGCTTTGGACCACATCACGTCTGGAATCCATGGATATCCAGGTAGGAAAACCATGACGCGTGTATATAAAATCTACAGAGATTGTAGGCCACCCTGCACCACTCTGGCAATCCTACCTCTGGGTACCAACATTACCATCTACAAAAGGATCCTTGTGCTTCCGCTGCTTAACTGCAGCTAGTGTCATGTTTACTTGCTCTATAAGAGGGACATCTTTCGTAGAAACATCCCAAGAGGCAAGGGATACCCCAGGCGTGGCCATAGTGGGACGTCGCACTTAGCATGTTTCTTTGCATTGCTTATATTTTGCACAACGCCACTTTTCTTTTGGTCAGGACTATTCTGAGGCCGTGAACAAGGTCCAGGAGGACCGAAACGTTGGCCAAATCAAACTGAGAACCACTGGTGGTATTTCAAATAAAAAAATTCAACTTTAGTTGCATCAACTTGAGTGACGTGAATTAATTTATAATATTATTGTGGAGATAATCTACATCACTGAGCACCAAAGAAATATACTAAAGTAGAGTGCCAGCCATCAATTGTATATACTTTCTTAATTTAGACACACAGTTGCCCCTTTTCATTATATTTTTCCATACTACAGCATGGCTTGTAAAATATTTAAAACTCATGGATTCTTTATTTCAAATAAAGCACAACACCTATCTAGAGGTTGTGTGCAGGTTGCAATTCAACACCAATCACTTCAATGGAGCTGGGCATCAATTCTAGACACAGCCTACTGACAAATGTGGCACCATTTAATGTTTTTATTTAATCTGGTACAAGCCTTTTAAGGTTTTAGTTTTGTAAAAATAACATGTTTTATTCTTTTAGCACACAATTCCATCATTGTACATAACTTTACTAGGAGTATTTACAGTACTTATACCAAATGGACAATTAGTTTCCTTTAATTGTGTGACTATGTTTCCTAAATGGTCATCCTAGCCAAAAATAATGTGAATGTTTTAAAGAGAAGGCAAAAGGCAATCAATGGTATAATTTTGGAAATATTTATTTTTTTAATACATGATGAGTTTGTGGAAATTACTCGGATTTTGAGTTAAGAAAATGCTAGGATGTGTGCTGCCATTAGTCTGTGGAATTTGGATAGTCAATGAAGCGTATTGAATATGGATGAAGTATTGCTGCATGTGCAGAACATGACTATTAAACTAACAGTAGTTGACCTCATTTAAGAAATTAAGTACCTTTCTGCATTATATTTTATTCCCTTGGTACACCCACTTATGCTATGTTATATAGCTGTTGAAGTTTTAAGGTTTTACATGGGAACAAAGATAGTGCCAGGTCATTATGAATTTACAGCAGAGTTGGCAGACTCATCTGATCCTAGTAAAGTAATTGCACCTAATAAAGCTAATAGGATGTTGCTAGCATTTTTCCACTAATAAAGTTGGAAAATCGATAGCAATGACTCACAATCAACTCATCATAATAATTTAAGCTTACTCTTTCGGCTACCTGTCATTTATCACAGTTGGATATTTTTCTTTCAGCAGAACTACTTCATTGTTTCATTGTTTATGTTATTAATGTAATGCAGTAGACATATCTATCTATCTATCTATCTATTCTATATGTGAATATTCTATTTAATTATTACCAAAAATAGGTGGATGGTTTTCTGGATATACTTTTTTGAAGTCACTCCATGTATTCTTCCACTCCTTGCTCTTTAACTTCTTCCTTTGAACATTTTGCGCACACCCTTTCTTGACTTTTATCAGGTCATTCTCTTGAACAACAGAAAGAAAGAAGATAAAGGACTCAATTAGAGCAAAAAACAGTTCTGTGGATGAAAATATTAAAAGGTTATGGTAATACAAAGAAAATTTTCATACTTTTGTAATTATTATATATATTTTTTTCAAGTAGTAAAAAAACTTAACAAATTTGGTATCGCCGTAAAGATATTAAGCCACAGAATAGGGACATCACGTCATTTTTAGTGCACAGTGAATGCCGTAATAACAAACCCGCAAAAAACCTTGTTGGAATTTTTTCGCATTTTCCAATATAAGACATGGTAAATTAAATGGTGTCATTAAAAAATGCAATGTATCCCACAAAGAAACAAGCCCTCATATGGCTATATGAACAGAAATTGTAAAAAGTTATGGCTATTGGAACTATGGGGAGGAAAAAAATGCAAAATGAAAATGGGCCCTGGTAAGCGGTTAAAGAAATGAGACAGACAGCTAGGGCCTACGATATAGACCAAGACTGAAAATAAAATGTGCTGTCCTCCACCATGAAAGAATACTAAAAGGCTATAAATAAATAAGAACTATGTATACCAATAATAGAAATTCGTACAGACCATTTTTTGTCAGGTGGTATTTATTTTATTTATTTATTTTTTGATCATTGTGATCTGTATCTGTAGAAATTCTATAGATAAAACCCACAAGAGTCAGCACCAGAGTCCTTGCCCACTGTGCCCGTGATCACCACGTTTTGGATGCACACAAGCTGTGCTGTCTTATCGACTGTCTGCTCCAAATTACAAGTTGTTCGTTAATCGTGCACGGAAGGACCACACTGACACCAAGTAAGTATCAAAGCAGAACTCATTTTTTACAGGAAGTTAAGGCTACTTTCACACTGGCGTTTTGGTTTCCGTTTGTGAGATCCGTTCAGGGCTCTCACAAGCGGTCCAAAACTGATCAGTTTTGCCCTTAATGCATTCTGAATGGAAAAGGATCCGCTCAGTATGCATCTGTTTGGCTCCGTTCAGTCTCCATTCCGCTATGGACGCGGACACGAAATCGCTGCTTGGAGCATTTTGGTGTCCGTCTGCCGAAACTGAGCCAAACGGATCCGTTCTGACACACAATGTAAGTCAATGGGGACACAATATGGCACAATAGAAAACGGATCCGTCCCCCATCGACTTTCAATGGTGGTTAAGACGGATCTGTTGTGGCTATGTTAAAGATAATACAAACTGATCCGTTCTGAACGGATGCATGCGGTTGTATTATCTGAACGGATGTGTTTGTGCAGATCCATGATGGATCCACACAAAACGCGAGTGTGAAAGTAGCCTAAGCAGTTTATATATCATCAGAGAGGGTGTTCCCCTACTGAGACTCATGCCATTGTTGCCATTGGCTGAAGTTCAAAAAGAAGAAAAAGATAACACTTGGCATCTGAGCATTGTGCATTATTTTACAAACTTGGTATGTGAACTATGTAAACATAGGTGCCAGTTCCATATTGTAATAGCTTCACATTAATATCATGACATCCTCTACATAAGCGAGCAAAAGACCACAGCATTGCAGGCATTCAGTTGTAGCTCCAAGTCGTTTATTCCGACAGCCATGTCCACCATACAAAACAATTTATGTTTCGGCATTTGCTTTTTTCTAGCATAAGTATAAAGTACATTACAATTAATAGCATTGAATAGGGGTTTATCATTCAGCTCTAATAACATTGGTTTAATCTTGATGTAGATTTAGAAAAAATGTTATATGTTTAAGACTAAGTACCCATTTTGGTACAGACAACAAAGAGATGATAAGAGTTGATGTAGATCAGGACATTTTACACTTTAAAGGTACTGGTTTATCGCTAAAGCTTTTGTAGAAGTGGTCTCTAGATTAGTTTATAGGAGATTAATATATAGGAACATGCAGATGGCCATTCTGCATCACGATGGCCATTCTGCATCACGGATGCGCACCCATTCATTTCAATGGGTCCATAAATCTGGAAATGCGGAACGGTGCAGAACGGGAGAATGGAACTGAACACTACGGAAGCACTACGGAGTGCTTTCTAGGGTTTCGTTCCGTGCTTCCGCACCGCAAAAATATAGAACTTGCTCTATCTTTTTTAGGAACGGAAGGATCGCGGACCCAAGTGAATGGGTCTGCGATCCCCATGCGTCTGCCCCACTGTGACTGCAATTTGCGGTCCACAGCACGGGCACGGGCTTCACTCGTGTGACGAGCCCTAAGGGGAATAACAGAAGTTGGTGCAATATCACACATGGTAAGAGACAAAGCATTTGTAAATTACACGAGAATACAAAAATAACAATTAAACCAGCAGATAAAGGGGGTGCAATTGTTGTGAGGGACACTTCCAAATATCTGGCCAAAGTACATAGACGGCTTTTAGATGAGAATGTATATGAAAAAGTCTCAAATAGCCCTCTATAAAGTTATGGATTTAATCTATGTAACTGTGAAATGGGCTCTTGATAATTATATTATTAATAAAAAGTTAGCAGAATATTTAATTTGTAAACATCCTAAAGGCAGGCAGATTTTTGTTAGGATGATTACTAAGGTACCAGTTGGAACTGAAGCCGAGTTTGGTTTCAAGTTTTAAAGTGGTTTTCCACTTCAAAAATCAATTACCAAAGTTATTTAACAAAGTCACTTGAGACTTCACGAATAACTAACTTTGGCTCATTGGAGCCCACACATTTTAATACTGTACGGAGATGGAGCTCCATTCAGTATTAATTCAAAGTTTTGAACAAAGCGACTTCGGATGTAGCTTGCAAAACTCGCTTTGCTCATCACTATTACCAACATATATATGGCAGAATTTGAAGAACGTTTTGTATAGACCTCAGTTTGGTTTCAATTTGTTTTAACATGGTTCTGATATCGATGACACATGTATTGTGTGGATAGGATGAGAATACAGTTCTTATCAGAACTGAATAGAGTGTTTAGAGAACTACAATTCATGATGGTATACTCCACAGGGCAGATAAAGAATTTGGATACTCTACTGTAAAAAATTGTAAATTCTAAACAGATTTACAGACGTGGACAAAATTGTTGGTACCCTTTGGTCAATGAAAGAAAAAGTCACAATGGTCACAGAAATAACTTTAATCTGACAAAAGTAATAATAAATTAAAATTCTATAAATGTTAACCAATGAAAGTCAGACATTGTTTTTCAACCATGCTTCAACAGAATTATGTAAAAAAATAAACTCATGAAACAGGCATGGACAAAAATGATGGTACCCCTAGAAAACACAGAACATAATGTGACCAAAGGGACATGTTAATTCAAGGTGTGTCCACTAATTAGCATCACAGGTGTCTACAACCTTGTAATCAGCCATTGGGCCTATATATATGGCTCCAGGTAATCACTGTGTTGTTTGGTGATATGGTGTGTACCACACTCGACATGGACCAGAGGAAGCAAAGGAAAGAGCTGTCTCAAGAGATCAGAAAGAAAATTATAGACAAGCATGTTAAAGGTAAAGGCTATAAGACCATCTCCAAGCAACTAGATGTTCCTGTGAGTACAGTTGCACATATTATTCATAAGTTTAAGATCCATGGGACTGTAGCCAACCTCCCTGGACGTGGCCGCAGGAGGAAAATTGATGACAAATCTAAGAGACGGATAATCCGAATGGTAACAAAAGAGCCTAGAAAGACTTCTAAAGAGATTCAAGGTGAACTTCATGCTCAAGGAACATCAGTGTCAGATCGCACCATCCGTCGTTGTTTGAGCCAAAGTGGACTACATGGGAGACGACCAAGGAGGACACCATTGTTGAAAACGAATCATAAAAAAGCAAGACTGGAATATGCCAAACTACATGTTGACAAGCCACAAAGCTTCTGGGAGAATGTCCTGTGGACAGATGAGACAAAAATCGAAGTTTTTGCCAAGGCACATCAGCTGTATGTTCACAGACGAAAAAATGAAGCATATCAAGAAAAGAACACTGTCCCTACTGTGAAACATGGAGGAGGCTCTGTTATGTTCTGGGGCTGCTTTGCTGCGTCTGGCACAGGGTGTCTTGAATCTGTGCAGGGTACAATGAAATCTCAAGACTATCAAGGAATTCTAGAGAGAAATGTACTAGCCAGTGTCAGAAAGCTTGGTCTCAGTCGCAGGTCATGGGTCTTGCAACAGGACAATGACCCAAAACACACCGCTAAAAACACCCAAGAATGGCTAAGAGGAAAAAATTGGACTATTCTAAAGTGGCCTTCTATGAGCCCTGACCTCAATCCTATTGAGCATCTTTGGAAGGAGCTGAAACATGCAGTCTGGAAAAGGCACCCTTCAAACCGGACACAACTGGAGCAGTTTGCTCATGAGGAGTGGGCCAAAATACCTGCTGAGAGGTGCAGATGTCTCATTGACAGTTACAGGAAGCGTTTGATTGCAGTGATTGCCTCAAAAGGTTGCGCAACAAAATATTAAGTTAGGGGTACCATCATTTTTGTCCATGCCTGTTTCATGAGTTTATTTTTTTACATAATTCTGTTGAAGCATGGTTGAAAAACAATGTCTGACTTTCATTGGTTAACATTTATAGAATTTTAATTTATTATTACTTTTGTCAGATTAAAGTTATTTCTGTGACCATTGTGACTTTTTCTTTCATTGACCAAAGGGTACCAACAATTTTGTCCACGTCTGTATATATTTTTCCTAGCATGGAGTCATTCTTAAGGTATTAAAATAATAGTCTCAGATCCAGAACTTTTAGATGTACAATGAATTTAAAAAATGAGGTTATCCATGTCCCCTACTACAAAACGATACAATGTATCTCCACTAATGATACACTGGTTAATTAAGACAGAGAAGGGAGACATGGCACAAAACAACCAAAGAGGATGCCATTTGTCACAACATATAATATCCTCAGCAAACAGATTGCTGGGCTGACTAGTGATTTGTAAAGTGGCAGGACTATGTTCTCATCACTGGCATCTACAGTTAGGTCCATATATATTTGAACACTGACACAAATGTAGTTTTTTTTACCTGTTTACTAAAGCATATTCACGTTATAGTTATATAAAGCACATGGGCATAAAGTCCAGACTTTTAGCTTTCATTTGAGGTTATCCACATTAAAATTGGATGAAGGGTTTAGCAGTTTCAGCTCCTTTACATGTGGTACCCTGTTTTTAAAGGGACCAAAAGTAATTGGACAGTTTACTCAAAGGCTGTTTGTTTCATGGGAAGGTGTGGACAATTCCTTCATTATTTCATTCTCAATTAAGCCCATAAATACATAAGCACTGGAGTTGATTTGAGGTGTGGTGCTTGCATTTAGAAGATTGTGCTGAGAAATAAACATGCGGTCAAAGGAGCACTCAATACAGATGAAACAAGCCATCCTTCATCTGCGAAAAGGAGTGGCAAAATCTACAGTTTGGTACATCCTGAGAAAAAAAGAAAGCACTGGTGACCTCAACAATCCGAAAATACCTGGACGCCCACGGAAGACAACAGTGCTGGATAAACGCAGAATAATTACGATGGTGGAGAGAAACCCCTTCACAACAGCCAACCAAGTGAACAACACTCTCCAGGATATAGGCATATACATATCCAAATCTACCATAAAGAGAAGAATGCATGAAAGTAAATACAGAGGGTTCACTGCACGGTGCAAGCCACTCATAAGCCTCAAGAATAAGAAGGCTAGATTGGACTTTGCTAAAAAATAAAATAAAATACCAGCACACTTCTGGAAGAACATTCTTTGGACAGATGAAACCAAGATCAACCTCTACCAGAATGATGGAAAGAAAAAAGTATGGCGAAGGCATGGTACAGCTCATGATCCAAAGCATACCACATCATCTGTAAAACGAGGTGAAGGCAGTGTGATGGCTTGGGCATGCATGGCTGCCAGTGGCACTGGGTCCCTAGTGTTTATTGATGATGTGACACAGGACAGAAGCAGCCGGATGAATTCTGGGGTTTTCAGAGACATACTGTGTGCTCAAATGCAGCCAAACTGATTGGTCGGCATTTCATAATCCAGATAGACAGTGACCCAAAACATAAAGCCAAAGCAACCCAGGAGTTTACTAAAGCATAGAAGTGGAATATTCTTAAATGGCCAAGTCAATCACCTGATCTGAACCCAATAGAGCATGTATTTTACTTGTTAAAGACTAAACTTCAGACAGAAAGGCCCACAAACAAACAGCGACTGAAAACTGTTGCAGTAAAGGCTGTCACAGCTGAGGATGGGGGAAACCCTCAGCCATGCGATGCCAGAAGATGTTAGTGGCTGCTCGGCCAGGACGACAGAATTAGGGAGCAGGTCACCTCCTATCGCATCCCTAATCTGACCCTGACTCCTAGCTGTATGAGCCGACCTTGATGGTAGGAGGGCTCATACTCAGGAACCTCGGATCCCTATTGACCCTCCGCAGATCCCTGAGCTAGGAGCTGGGTAGACAACCTGTTCCTCCTAGACGTGGAGAAACAGGAGTCTAAACTGACCAAGCTGCTAGGGGATATAAACATGAACAGCCTATGGATATGGCAGGAGGATGAAAAGCACTTCCACACCTACCTGCCACAGACACACTGACTGGTTCCCGTGCTCAACAAGCTGATGTCCACACCCAAACATAAATGGACACCGCACACACACAAACACACAGGAACCCAGATCCATAAGGTGCATTAAACATGAAAAGGAAAACAACATCAACTAAACATCATGAATAACATTTATGACCACAAGCCCTCACTGGCAGATGGTATACAAACCAGGAAGATGACTCCAGCAACATGCCTGGAGTACCCCTCAGACCTCTGCTGTCAACTGAGGCTAAATAGCCCATGTAGCCACACCCACACACAGACACACCCAGTGTTCACACAAAGAGGGAGTTAACCCTTCCTACACCAGGCAAGGGATGGAAGCCACTTAAAGGGGAAAGTGCACACATAACTAAAACCCTGTGCACACCAGACATACAAAAGACACACCTAACAAAGACAGGTTGCCAGGTGCAACCGCATGCACATTGTAGCAAGCTGCCTAGCACCAGCTCAGGCTGCTATGCAGCCACATAAATAATGTTGCCAGTGGCAACCACAGGTGAGGCAACATATTTCGGCCCTCACCTGTGATTGACAACCAGACCTAGACTGCAGGCAACTGCATGCGGTTACAGGAGTCACGACCATGACCATGGTCGTGACAAAGGCCTGGCAGAGCATTGCCAACAAAGGGTTTTCAACCAAGTATTAAAAATTAAATTTTATTCACAATTATTTAATTTGTCCAATTACTTTTGAGCCCATGAAATTAAGGGATTGAGTTTAAAAAACGCTTTAGTTCCTCACATTTTTATGCAATCATTTCGTTCAACCCACTGAATTAAAGCTGAAAGTCTGAACTTCAACTGCATCTGAATTGTTTTGTTCAAAATCTATTATGGTATTATACAGAAAAAAGATTATAAAAATGTTGTCTCTGTCCAAATATATATTGACCTAACTGTATGCCCCTTTTGATGAAACCCATTATCTTATTGGCCTTGGAAGCATCTGCCTGACACTGGTTTCTACAGCTTAGTTTGCAGTTCACTTAGTTTGCGGTACCCCACTTAACTGGGATTTGACCATATCTTAACTAAAGCCTGGATCGGATCAGTGGATTCCAATAAATGTGCATATAATAAAATATTATTCATTAGACATATCAGTCATAAATATATAAAATAAAGGTAACACCAATAAAATACATCAGATTATTTAAAAAACCATTCATTTATACAAAAAAACGCATATGCGTCTTTGGTGCAATTCCAATGCGTTTTTTGTATAATGTGTAAAATATATAGAAAAAAGGGGTTTTAATATAACCACATTACAATTGACTATTCCGACTCAGGAAAAGCTGTGATGATCCAAAAGAATAAGTGTTTTACTATATTACTGTATTACTTTAATTGGTGTTACCTTTATTTTTTATATATTGACTGATATGTCTAATGAATATTATTTTATTATAAGCACATTTATTGAAATCCACTGATCCGATCCAGGCTTTAGTTAGGACATGGTCAAATCCCAGTTATAAAAAGGCGACCATAATATTCAATGCTGTTAACCACTGAAGAAGGAACAATTGAGTTCCGAAACGAGTTTGGTATACAGCAAGAGAATAAGGAGTTTATTATAGCAAGGACCTAGAACTAATAATCAACATCCCTGGCTTTCTTTCCCTCCTATTCAAGCTTTTGGAGGCTAGCAATACGACACACAACGGCGCAATTGCGGGCATACAAGTCATCACGTGATAAGCCATAGCACATGTGGGACGCCACATAGTGCGAACACTGAGCGACTCTACGCCGGAGGACTCAACGCCGATTCCTCATTTCTACAGCGAGACTCAGGTCGTGAAGCTGCAACACCCACCGGACTGGTAATGTACACTATGATCATTGTGTGTATGTGTTCATATCTATGTTAACTTGGGTGAAACAAGTGGATAACGGAGTGCTGTTTGCATATTGAGGAGAGAAAGTGTGGTTACATTTCGTTACATGACGTATGTGATGGGAAGCTGTAAATAATATATAGGAGGATACTAATTGGATATATGACCTGATACATATGGCTGCCGATATATAAACAACAGGAATCGCAGGGGCACATGTTTCATTATTTTGCTGGGGCTTGTACATGTGTCACGGACATAGGGATATGATTTTCCAGTGAATCAGCTAAACTGCAAAGTGTTGGTGTTACTCTAAGGAAGAACGGTGTAACTACCTCACAATAGGCAACTGTATGTTACACAGGTGGATATATGTTCTAGTGGAATACAATCAGTGACTCACCATCATTCGGATAACACACGGACTTGTGTGCTATAATTGTGGCGTGAATATACAACCTATTATAGAAATAGTACTCCTAAATATATACACCATGTCATGTGCATGCAATAGTGAGTGGTGCTTATAGTTACCACATATGTGTGTTCCATTTAGTTTTTATATATTTTATGTATTTTATATGCTCTACAATTGTAATCTCAATAAATCTCTTTTTATTTTTTGAGTCTTTGTAGAGCCAGATTTTTTGTGTGCCCTCCAACAGTTACTTTATATATTTATTACTTTTTGAAGACTTGGGGTCAGTTGTGGAGTGAGCACCATACCCATACCTACTCAACAGGTGGAGCCACTGTTACATTTATAAGATACGGTATTTGCTTTTTTATGGCAGAAAGACTTTGCTGCTTTGGAAAGGGTATGGTGCCTCTGGCAACCATCACACTTTGAGATGGACTGGCCATCTGGATCTAAATTATGTATCCTTCAGACAGGAACTGCAGAAGTGGCTAACAAGAACAGAATAGTATACCTGTAGTTATCTTGGAAAGTTGCAAATTGTTTAGAGTGGGATGACTACTACCATCATTGACGCTGCCCATACACAGCTACTAGGAAGAAGTAAGCTTTGTGATATACCTCAGGCCTGTACCATTTGCTGCTGATTGTACTGCAACTCTCATAATCAATTTAGTAAAGAAGGACTTTATTGGTAAAAATGTGCCTGGGTATTGCCTCCACCCTCTGCTGGACCCAACAACTGTCCTCTTGCCTTGCACCATGCCAACTACCCACCATCTAGAGCACCCCACCAGATCAGGACCATACACAAGCTTTAGAAGCTCAGGGAGTGGCCAGAGGAAAGAAAAGATTTTCCATTCACTGTGCATGACCAGGGAGAGCCAGGGTAAGAATTTCCACGTGATTTGTGCTAGTATTTCATAGCCACTATTTACCACTCCTCCTAGCCTCTCCTCACCTTTGGGTCGCTGCATTTTTACTCAACTGGGGAAATAAATACACATGACTTTTTAAGCCATATTTCAAAATGTTTCAAGTGATAACAAAACATTTGTCTGACCCTTACCATACAGAAAAAATCCTGGAATGTTGAGAACATTTCACCCATTTGTGAGTCCCCCTCCTTCTAAGAAATGCACTATAAACACTCCTGTTTTCTGGTGAAAAGTCTTTGTTTTGTTTTTATTTTTTAATTGTATTTTTTATTTTTGGGGGGTGCTATTTAGCAGCTTTTTGTGCCAGTGGCATCAAAGTGCAATATACTCTACTCTATACTTTTTTTTGTTTACTTAATAGACATTCAAATACATCTATAGAGAATCTAGAATGGCACATCTAAAATGGTACAAATAATGCCACTAAAAACACATAGATGCCATAAAATCCACTTTCAAATTGTGTTGTATTTTACTTGCATTCTAAGACACAGGAAGAGGACCTTAGAACAGAACATCATGCATGGGAAACATGATGCTGACAATCATGATCTTTTCTTTTAGGATACATACATACATTGGGGGAATAACAAATCCTGCATGTCTTATCCTTAAAATTAACACATTTGTCTAGAAAAGCTACTCCAGTTTTCCTACTCTACCTTCCTACTACACCTTTTTTGGGACGCTCAGATAAATCTGAACTGAAATCCATTGCTATTGCTGATCATTCCTACTTTCCCATCAATATTTCTGAACAGGAGTGCTGTAAAAATGCAAACATTCACAAAAGAGTGCAAAAAGTCACAAAAGTCCCATTTTGCAACTTTTCGTAGCCATGATAAATAAGAGCCATTCTGTTAAATTTGGCAGTAATAAGATGGTACATTGTAGTGAACATTTTTTTTTTAAATCCCAAATTTTTGCTGCATGCTACAGTTTATGGAAAATGTATTTATTTTTATTTTTTTAAGATCCTTTAATGCTGATTGGAATTGTGTATAAATACATATTCAATGGACGTGTCCTTAAATATTTAATTTTATGCAGAGCTGTGTTGCACTTTACTTTGATCACAGGTCCAATAAGAATTCACTGCTCTGAAAAAATTCATTATTGAGGTAAACGTCTCCACTGTAACTAATATCAGGTGAGGTGCTAAAACTAATAAACTTTATTAAAGCTATTAAAAACACGTCCGAGACTAATCCAACTAAAATTACGTTCTTGGACCTATCATTAAGATGGACGATGGCAAAATTCACACTAGCCTCTTCCGCAAAAAGATGGCCACAAACAGCCTTTTACATTGGGACAGTTGCCACCCTTTCCCTCTGAAAAGAAGGATTCCTAAGGGGCAGTACCTTCGTGTACGCCGCAACTGCTCCTCCATTGCAGATTTCAAATTGAAGGCCAGGGATCTGGAGAATAGGTTTCTGAAATGCGGATACCCACATAAAACTCTTGCATCAGCATATCAACATTCACTGGGATGCACACGTGAATCTCTTTTAAATCCCAGAGAGAAACAATCAGACAATGAGCAGATTCATTTAATAGCAACTTTTGATGCAGCAAATGGAACAATTCATGATATTCTACTCAGACATTGGAACGTCTTAAAAATGGACAAGGATATTGAACATCTGGTTGGTGATTATCCAGCTGTCACCTACCGCAGAGGACGCAATTTAAAGGACCGTTTGGTTCATAGTTTTTTTCAGACGTCGCACGTGGTTGAATAATCCTCCCGAGGCACCTTCTGATGTAGTGGGTGTGTGGCGTGTGAATTTATTAAACTGGGTACCACTTTTGTGAGCACAACCACTTTCAATTCTCGGTGCTTTGTTATAACTGTAGATCCTCTGGCCTAGTCTATCTGGCCACCTGCATATGTAATCTACAGTATGTTGGCAAAACGATTCGCAAATTTCGCCGTAGAATTAGGGAACACATAAATGACCGACACCCCAATAGCACGTCATTTTAATGTACATCATGCAGTCGATGTGTGTTCTATTTCCTTTCAAGGAATAGAAATTGTGAGACTGTACCCGAGAGGTGGAAACTATGACCAACGTGTCCTTCAGAAAGAAGCCCAATGGACTTTAGGATTTAATACAGTTCGTCCATTGGTACTTAATGATCATATTTCCTATGCATGCTTTATTGATGGATAGCCTTTCCTGATATATAAGGTATCTACAATGCATCCCATAGGATGATGTTCCATATTGATCATAGGTTTAATGTCCCCAATTTCCTTGTTTCACTTTGGTGTATATTCAATACCCTAAATCCAAGATTCAACTGCTGTGTGTCAGATTATTTTTAATCTGAGTAAAGGTATGCCATCTCTGGGATCATCATTGTGAGGTTTATTTTTTTTTTTTTTAAATCACACAATGGTCAGAAATCCCATTTTTACATGATGCACGGCACAGTTTGTAAGTGACGTTTTTTGATAATTGATAAGATACGGTATATATCTGTATCCTTTGTAGATACGATATTCGTACCTCTGCCTTATAGTATTGCGCTCCTTATTTATTTACTTAATTATGGCCCTTGAGCGGCGATTAGCATTGCCGAGACATTATTACTTGTACTAGTTTTCCTGTGCCCTGTCCCTGTTTACTGGCCATGCTGTTACCTGCCTATTTGTCCTAGTGATGATGTATTCATAGTTGGTGGATGAGGGTCTTACTGTGGGCTTTCTCTGAGACACAGAGGGTGTTTGGTTCCCTCCTTCTAGTGTCTCATTGGCTGCACGTTCTCCACCCGCCCCGATGGGTGTGTCTCACTTCCCTTTAAATTATGGCGGTTTTCGTGGCTGCTCGCGGCCGCCACAGTGCCGATATGCTGTCACGCTACACCAGCATGACAGTGTTTACTTGTCCACTACAAGCTCTTTTTTGTTTGCTTAAAAATTGCTCCTGATGATTCTGATATGATGAAACGCATTGGGTGTTAAATGCAGCACATGGGAGCGTTAGTGGAGGGCACGAGGCTTAGAGGTCTGAATTAGGTCTGAGAGCATGTAAGCGGTGATAAATAATCACCACTTATGATACTACATTACAAGGGTCAGACTCATTAGCGGGCAAACATCTATCAGTAATGACAGACTGACCAGATGGTATCTTAGACCTAACTAACCTAGGACAGATTTACCGCCTACCCTGTATTAATCATTCTAAATGTTGCACTTTGTATCCGACCTGGCAAATGCCAATCGAGTCGACACATTAGGTAACAACATTCTGTGTATATATGTATTTGTGTTGACACAATCCCCTTTTTTTGATAGCTTTAATAAAGTTTATTAGTTTTAGCTCCTCACCTTTTCCGTGATAACAGGTCCAATAAGGACAGTAAAATGAAAATGAAATTACTGTAACCATCGATATGTACTTTAAAAGTCTATTTTTATCATTCAGGACAAGAAAATATAGTGTTTCATTTGGCTCACTTTATTTGAAAGACATAGAATCCAAACATTTGTTAGCCATTCATGTAACTCAGAAAGAATATCCACTATACATATATATATATATATATATATATATATATATATATATATATTGCAAACCTCAACATTTAATCTGGTAAACCAAATATAGCGCTACTACTCAAATCAAATAAGCCATTTTCATAGTACATAATCCAATAACTTTACCCACAATCGCACCCCTTGTGAGAATAACATGATCCCAGCCCTTACCCTGGCAGTCAGATGATTAGTTTAAAGTAAAATACAAACAACATTAGGCAACATCGAATGGGTTAATGTAATTTACTTTAGCATAGAACAACAGTAACCCTTAGACATCATGAGATCCGATTTATATACAAATACTTGCAAATGGCTCTCTAATGACTGTAGTTAAATGTGATATCTACAGTTCTGCTTTGAAGTTCTGAAACTACTGGCAGACAGGAGAAGTATAGGAGATGGTAGCATTACTATCCAGTTAGGTTGGCCCAAATGAATAGAGAATTGAGAGGCAAAATCTGGAACTACTTAGTAAAGGTTCATCACATGTATAAGATACTGTCACTGCATATGGCATTCTTAACCCCTTCCTCCGTATGCATTTGGGACCTTAGTGACCAAGCAAATTTTATTTATTCTTTTTATCATCACATTCTAAGAGCTATAAGTTTTTTATTTTTCTGTCAATGTAGCTGTATGAGGGCTTGTTTTTTGTGGCGCAAGTTGCAGTTTTTAATGGTACCATTTTGGGTACAAATAATAACTTACTGATTCATTTTATAATTCTTTCAGCATTTACTGCCACTGAGTTTTCACGTAATAAATGTTGTAGCATTCATTTATCGCATTGAAACATAACTTTTTGGGTCAGTACAATTACAGCTAATCCAAATACATAAAGTTTTACTTCTTTTGCACAATAAAAACCCTTGTTGTTTTTGCATTGCTGCATCCCAAGACCCATGTGGGGGCTTAATTGTTGTGTGATGACTTGAACTTTTCATTGGTATCAATTAGCCTACATAGCACTTTTAATAGCTTTTTATTTAATTTTTTTTGTAGTGAATAAGCAAAAAAACATCGATTCTGGCATTGTTTTTTTTATGGAATACACTGTATGGGATGAATTACATGATAGTTGTGTAGTGCAAGTCATTTTGGACGCAGTACCAAATATTTTTTCACTCAATAAACATTTTTTATTTTTATTTTAACCACTTACTAGTTCCACAAGGAGGCTTTAATAGGTGATTTTTTGGTGAACTTTTAATAGGCGATCTTTATCAATTGTATAATACAGTGCATTGCTTATGCATTACATTGTATGATACTATCAATGCTATATTGACAGTCACCAGTAGGCTGTGCCAGAGAGGTGCATCCTGTGAGGAATACATTGCAAGCACTCCTCAGGCCTTTACTAGGCTGTAATACAAACATAGACACAGATCAACCACCCCATCCCCATGATCGCATTCAAGGGATTTCCCTCTAAATCATTTAAAAGCCGCAGTCGATATTGACCATGGCATCCAAGGAGCTAAGCTTGATTGGATCTACAGGCCATTAGAGCAGGAACCCCAGCATTACACTGCTCAACAACCTCCATAGAAACCTGTATTGATGGTCATTAAGAGATTAAAAGTGAACCACTAGTTTTGTGGAATTTCACAAACTGATGGAATAAAAAATTCAACTGAGATATCCAGAAAAAAAAATTGAATTTAATCTCTCATTTGTCCACTTTAGTCACTGCATGCCCTTTGCTACCCATATCTTATTGGGGCTAATTTATCATCTTATAGATGGTGTAAAAATCACTATGTATACTTTTTTCTAACTTTATACCAACTATTAGTTGAGTTAGTTTCATTCAGTTTGGCTTTACTAATGGAGTACTATGAAATAGTCCAGGATGTTCCACAGCGATGCACACTTAGAGTGAGGCTCAATTTTCCTGCAAAACCCTTCAATCACATTGAATGCCACTTGCTCCAGTTCTCTTATCATCTCCACAGTAACAAAAGAGACTCAGCAGTTACTCCTTGTACCTCAGAAAAACATAAATATACTTAGATACTAGGATTTTCTGTTATCAACCAAGGACAACATCTGCATGTAGTTAATATGTCCTCCCCGTGTTTGCATGGGTTTCCTCCGGGGTTCTCGGGTTTCCTCCCACACTCCATAGACATACTGATAGGGAATTTAGATTGTGAGCTCCATTGGGGACAGTAAGTGATGATAAAGTCTGTAAAGCACTATGGGATATGTCAGTGCTATATAAATAAAATAAATATTATAGGTATTGCCAATCAGAAATATTAATAAGCAATTATGTCTTAAAATAGCCTTAAATCTTCATATATTACATGGCTCTATGTTAGAAACTGCACATTCGTTTTTTTAGATTCATGGTGTGGCTGGCTTTTGAATGTACTGGATATAATATTCTCTGTAAATATCTACAGTATCCAAACATTTTCATGTCGACAAAAAGTCTAGTAGCTGCAAGCAGCCAAGATAAAGAGCATGATCGGCTGTCTACAACCCCTTAAGCAATATGGATTACTATTAAGCCAATCACTGGGCTGAGGATTTTGCATACCACAGTAAGCAAGTTCACCTGTATCCTTTGGGATCAATCGAGCTTTTGATAGATGAAGTTTTTCTGGGCTGTGTTTCTCCAGGAGAACACTTTACCATTTTAAGCAGTGCAGAGAGAGCTTTAGGGCAGACATGAATAATGATTTCAATTTAAACTTTGCTGTCTGTATAAAGGGAAAGATGAATTTGAGAGTTTGCAAAGATACTGCTTGTTTTTAAGAGGGGTTACATTATAACAATTAATGGGGTTCTATAACTTTTAGTTATAGAAAGTTAACCCCTATCCACAAGATAGGGGATAACTATCCGATCAGTGGGGACTTATAGCTCATTGAGCTCAACTGAAATGGATGGAGCAGCTGGTCAGAAAAGTGGGCCGCCTCTCCATTCATTTCTATGGGAGTGCCGATGATAGCCAAATGCTCTATTGAGCTATCTCTAGTGCTCCCATAGACATGAATGGAGTGTCGGCACACTTTCCTGACCAGCTGCTCCATCCATTTCAGGGTGGCTCCTTGGGTACTGGGCCCATGATCTTGGTAGGACCCCCACAGATCTAATAGTTATACACTATCCTAGGATTAGGAAATAACTTTCTATAACTGAAACACCACTTTAGCATAGTATCCTGTTGCAGACCAATGATACAGTATTCTTTCAGATTCGGAAGATTATGTTAAAATTTAGATTTTTTGGCATGAGTTTCAGTGCGGACTCAGTGCTGAAAACCATGCTAACCCTTTTCCAATGGGAGGCCACGCCACAGTTCAGGCAGCTAAGGATTTTCACATGGGGTTTTCTGCACTGCACCACACATCCATTAGAGTGGTTACTACGAGGACACCTCAGGAAGCTGTGCGTGAGTCTATTCACAGTTTACCTCTATTCAATGGAACAAACTGATAGCGGGACTGCACCATTGTAAATGAAAACCCACATGGAATGCACATTGTGTGAACCTAACCTTAAAGTATATGCAACATGACTATAGCTGGGGCCCAAAAGATACTCAAAAAACTACCCCTGTGCAATGTTTTTTCTCAAATATGATTGATCCTATTTAAACTCTGATCAAGAAGTGAAAAAGTTTTTGACAAAACTACTACTTAAAGGGATTCTGTCACCTCCCCTAACCCAAAATCCGATTTTAAAGCAGCCATGAAGCACAGCTTACCTTGATTAGGCTGTGCTCTTCTATCTTGTAATCCGTCCAGTAGTTTCTGTAAAAAACGACTTTTATGGTTATGCAAATTAGCCCTGAAGGTGCCCAGAGGGGCGTTTTGTTCCCCTTAGTGAGCCCAGTAACGCCCCTCTTACAGTGCCCAGCCCGCCTTCCTTCCGACTGTCTAACCGCCCCCAGCCTCCCACAGCCTCTCCTCCCCCTCCCTCACGGCCGAATGAACTCTCGCACAGGCGCAGTACCCACTGAGGGCTGCGCCAGTGTGATCTGCAGGAGACTGAGGGCAGGAGCTTCATCCTCGTCACTGGGCATGTGCCGAGCCCAGTGACGTCCGATGCTCGCTCTTCCCTGCTGACTGAGGGAAGAGCGAGCATCGGACGTCACTGGGCTTGGCGCATGCCCAGTGACGAGGATGAAGCTCCTGCCCTCAGTCTCCTGCAGATCACACTGGCGCAGCCCTCAGTGGGAACTGCGCCTGTGCGAAAGTTCGTTCGGCCGTGAGGGAGGGGGAGGAGACGGAGGAGAGGCTGTGGGAGGCTGGGGGCGGTTAGACAGTCGCAAGGAAGGCGGGCTGGGCACTGTAAGAGGGGCGTTACTGGGCTCACTAAGGGGAACAAAACGCTCCTCTGGGCACATTCAGGGCTCATTTGCATAACCATAAAAGTCGTTTTTTACAGAAACTACTGGACGGATTACAAGATAGAAGAGCACAGCCTAATCAAGGTAAGCTGTGCTGCATGGCTGCTTTAAAATCGGATTTTGGGTTAGGGGAGGTGACAGAATCCCTTTAACGTTGTTAGAATACAATAAAATATATATAAAAAAAAAACTCAAGCAACTTCCACTAAAAACCAGACATCTCAGAAACAAAGTGGAGTGGCTGTTTCACCATTTACCACCATATGGAGATTCCATACTTGAAAACAAATAGGCTACATGATGGGTTAAGAGTCAACAAGAAAAAAGCCATTGTTGCCCCAACACCACATAACCACCTGAAATGACAGGCAGGTCACATATATAGACATGTGCATCATCGTGGTGCAGGTCACCGACAGTCCTAGCTAAATTATCCATAGATACACAATATAACAAAACATGTGTGGGATCATATCAGAAAACCTAAAAGTAATCAAAGCCACACATAGATAAATACAAAAATAACATCTTTATTAATCAATATAACAATGTGTAAAAAATGCAGAGTGTTGAAAAGTGGAAAAAACAGGCAAACCCCAAAGCAGAGGTAATATGTGGTAATAAATATTTCATAGATATATAACCATAACTTGAGACATATTGTATCACCAGTTAATCCAACACAGAAAGTACTGATCCATAAGGTAACATACAGTAGCAGTAGCATGGGGATACCAGGTATTGATAGTGGGGTGAAAATGAACATAAATTATCTACCCCATAAATAGATCTTCCCTTATCAAATTCACTGTGTGAAAAACTCTGTACAGCAGGGTATATGTGGTGGCATGGCCGACACCCAACACAGCCAACAACCAACCACACCCTGAGCATAAATACAAGAGGCAAAATACCTGTAATAATAAATACCAACCAGTTTGGGGAAAGCCCGACATATGTTTTGCAAAACGCGCTTCTTCCAGGGGGCTAAACCAAAAGAAAAGCATGCAGCAGCCTTCAGTAAAGCAAAATAAAAAATCTGCGTGCCCCTGCAGGAGCTGTGTCTCAATGACTCTTTAGTGGAACAAAATAAGGACATGGAGGCAGTGCTAATAAAGTAGTGAAGGGAGAAAAAGGTTCTTTTAATCAATGTTGTGGCAGTGCAAACACATTCGTTGGAATCTATTCTGTTAGCTGCAGAATGAATGTACGTCACTATTAGGCTTAGTTCACACTTATTTGGACAGTTATTCTCATCAGTTTTTGTCAGCCCAAAGCAGGTGCAGGTTACAACCACAGAACAGGTGCAGATCTATTCATGATACCTAATCTGAGAGTAGTTTTGGCTCTTAAATTTGGTTCACAATAAGTGATGGAGATAACTGACCAAATAACAGAAGTGTGAACTCAGCCTAAGGCTACTTTCACACTTGCGGCAGTGTGATCCGGCGGGCAGTTCCGTCGTCGGAACTGGCCGCCGGATCCGCCGATCTGCCGCTGACTGAAAGCATTTGTGAGACGGATCCGGATGCGGATCCGTCTCACAAATGCATTGCAAGGACGGATCCGTCTCTCCGCTTGTCATGCGGACCGACGGATCCGTCTTGTACATTTTTCTCATTTTTACCGATCTGCGCATGCGCATGGCGGAACGACGGATCCGGCATTCCGGTATTCTGAATGCGCTAATACATTCCTATGGGAAAAAATGCCGGATCCGGCGTTCAGGCAAGCCTTCAGTTTTTTTCGCCGGAGAGAAAACCGTAGCATGCTGCGGTTTTCTCTTTTGCCTGATCAGTCAAAACGACTGAACTGAAGACATCCTGATGCATCCTGAACGGATTACTCTCCATTCAGAATGCATGGGGATTAAACTGATCAGTTCTTTTCCGGTATAGAGCCCCTGTGACGGAACTCTATGCCGGAAAAGAGAAACGCAAGTGTGAAAGTAGCCTTACAGGTCAATGTTAGTGTAAGGTCTAATTTATCGCCATGGACTTAACCATGCAGTGGCCCAAGATTCATGTAGTGGCCCCATGACAGTGGGAAGGGTGTCAGTAGTAAGGATATGTTCACATCACTGTTTATTTTTCTGTTCTTCTAATTTATCAGAAGAACAGCCCAAAAAAGCGAATCCTGTATTTTGAGCATCTGCTTTTAAACCATCAATATTTGATCAGCATTTGAACAGTATTTTTAAGGCCAAAACAAAGGGTTCAAACCAGAGATTAAATTAAATGGGAATATTTGCATGTCTTCTGTGTTTTGAACCCATTCCTGCTTTTGGCTTCCAAATCATGATCAAATCCTGATGCTAAATACTGACCATGTGATAGAGGCCTCATGAAATATTTCATAAGTTTTGCCCATTTGCCTCTGAAATTGGCTTTATTCAGATGGAAAAGAAATCCTGCATGCTGGACTTTAATGACCTCTATCACACGGTCAGTATTTGATCAGTTTTTTGCATCAGTATTTGATCAGTATTGGTACAGCAAAAATAGGAGTGGGTCCAAAACAGAGATACCATGTGATGTAAATATCTGCATGTCTTCTGTGTTTTGGACCCACTCCTGCTTTTGACTTCCAAATCATGATCAAATCCTGATACAAAATACTGACTCTGTGATAGAGGTCTTATGGATGCTCAAACTACAGGACCTGAAGGATCATAAGAACGGAAAAATAAGCGGCAATGTCAACACAGCCAAACAGGGTCAATAATGACCCTGTAACAGACTGGTGAGGGTGGCAACAGCATGAAGAGTCACAATAGTGGCCCTGGAACAGAATGGTGAGGCAGAAGAGGCAGCAGGCATGTGGCATCAGGTGGGTGGCAGCATCAAAATAGTGGCAGCATCACATGGCCAGAAGTAATGGGCCATTTGTCACAATATTGTGTGGCAGCACAATACAGTTAGATCAATACTGCCAGAATTATCTATTCTGTTGCATCAGGCAACGTGTGGAAATCCTGGTTGATCCACGTCTTATTCATCTTTATAAAGGTTAGTCTCTCAACATTTTATGGGGTATGGGATATAGTCGCTTTGAGGTAACTATGCCAACCACCGCACTCAACACCTGCTCTGATATCACACTACTGGCAGGACAGGAAAGCTTGCCTAGGGCAAACTCGGACAGTTGCAGCCACAATTCAAGTTTGTCTGCCAAGTAGTCCAAGGGATTCTTGGATCTGGGGTGACAGGGTGTAGTCCAAGTATGCACCACCAGCTGGTTTAGGTTCTGCTCCATGCCCTGCTGCTGACTCAAAACTTAAGTTGCTGCTGATGGAGTTTGTGCTGCTCCTGCACCCTAACTCCCCTCCAGCAGTCATGGCAGAGGAGCGTGAGCGTAAGGATTGATGATGGCACATACAGGCAGCAACCAACTAACTGCAATGATGTCTTGAAAGTAGTTGAGTTTTTTTATCCCTCTCAAAAAGTGTAAAAAAAAGGCACCCATTTTGAACCAGTAACGAGGGTCTAACATTGTAGAGAGACAGTAGTCCTCCCTCTGCCCAATGGTGATAATGTGGCTGTTACTATTCAAGCAACTCAGCATGCATGTAGCCATTTGTGCAAGGGACTTGGAGGGACTCCCTGCCTCCATCTCCACTGTATACTGCCACAGTCTCTCTGGGTCAACTGCTTTTTCTTTGTCGTCGCCCTCTGGCTTCTCATGCCCCTCCTGCTCCTCTCCTGTTGTTCGGGCAGATCAACCACCTAGTTCTATATAAAATTCATTTATGTCCTTGTCCTCTTCCTGTCCTGTGTCAGTTCAGCCTCCACAAGGCTCCAATGGCCATGAGAGGTAGGCACCACGTCTTCTGTCCTTCCTCAGTCAGATTTATCAGCATCCCCTACAGGATGTGAAGTAGTCCTGGCGAATGATAAATAAAGTGGCCTCCTCAAAGGGCCTAAGCTAACGGCAGGTGTCACACATAAGTTGCCACTGTCTAATGTCAAAATTACACTCACGGGGGGGGGGGGAATCCTGTCTGTCTGCATCATCAAGAAAGAGTTCATGGGTTTCTTCTGCTCATACAGCCGGTCCAACATGTGGAAAGTGGAGTTTTAAAGTGTTGAAATGTCGCATATGAGGTAATGTAAGGGAACACCATTCTGTATTTGAAGGTCAAGGAGGTCGTGTTTTGCATGGCTGAAGTCGATGCACAGTTTCCTTGAACTTTTCAAGACATCTTGCAGTTGGGTGGAAGTCCTCAGGAACCAGGTAACAACCAGAATAAAGATGTGCGCCATGCAGGGCACATGGGTCAGCCCTCCCTGATGCAGCACTGTATTGTAAGGTTATTTTGAAGTGACTGATTGGTTCTCCCCTTTAATTCAGTTTAATACTCTGTGTAAAAGTTTTTAAGTTTCCTTTGTAATGAAATGGGATAGACATAGTATCCATCCCCCATTGTGCTGATAAAACCACATTCCTAAGTGATCTCAGAGACATGTGTGATGCACACTGGAGGAGGAGCTAACAGCTTAAAACATTATGACCCACATTATCTTCCAATCTAGGTAGGATATGAATATGATTGCCCTATCTCTCTTGTACACCCTGGGGTATCGGTCATGTGTTATAATGGGGTAGACAGCCATGTGTTATAGCATGATCGATGGAGTCTCCACCCCATTTGGCTAGTGATGATTATTTACTTTTTATGATTCTGTATGTGATTTGTTTGTGTTATCGTATATATTTAATCACTTAGTAAATATATTTATTCACGTAGCCTGCATAAGCTTATTCATTCTCAAATCTTTCAAATTCACTGTACGTTGTAATCGAAGAGAAAATGTTCTCGTTATAGGTGACCATTGTTCCTATTTCCAGTTGGCAAGGAGACAGCCAGGATTAGACTTCTTGGTTGATGACGTGGAGCACTTCCTCCCAGTTGTGACTGTGGCTGACCGGGTGCAGAACCATGTGACAACGCCATGCTTTTCATAGGCGGCATGTTGGAGGACCACTCTGAAATGTGTCTACATTGGAGGCTGAGGACAAGGTGGAGTATGAGGAGGCAGAGAAGGACATTTGCACAAAAATCCCACAATTACAACATGGAGGCGGCATTGCCATCACCTGGTTAAGTTGCTGGTGTGCCTGGGCCAGAACCACATTTACCCAGTGGGCTATAAAGGATATATATTGTCATTTACCGTAGTTGAAGCTCCATACATCAGCGCTAGAATTAACTGCACCAGACGCAGACAGACTTAAGGACTGGCCCACCTTCTGCTAAGCCTAAATGTGCAGGGCTGGTACAGCTTTTTTTTTTAAAGTAATGACAGCTTAGGACTCTCCACCTTGGGGGGACACAAGCCATCAGTTTTCTGAAATGTTCAGAGTCCACAATATGGAAAGGGGAGGTACTGTAGTACCAGCAACTTGACCAGGTGCACTTTCAGCTTCTGCGCCGTTGGATGAGTGCATGTATACTGTTGTCTCTTTACCTCGATGATAGATTGCTGGTGAAACACGTGACGAGGAGTAGAAGAAGGAGGAGCATCAGGCGCAATGAATGGAGGTAAGGAACTACAGTTTCCGTCTGCTGAGGTTGAGGAGCCCTGACTGCTGGCGAAGGTTTGTGGGCCATTGGGAGATGCAGCATTCTCATTTTATATACTAGCCTTTTATGTGGCACAGTATCAAGTGCTTTGGGAAAGTCGAGATATTAGACACCCTTATCAGCCTATAGTTTCCAGGCTCTGATTGGGACCCCTTTTTGAATACTGGCACCACATTTTCTAAGTACCAATGCAATGGAATGCTCTCTGTCAATATAGAGTCCTTAAATATCAGATCTAAGGGTTTGTTTATTACATTGCTTAATTCTATTAGAATATATGGCTGTATGCAGGGGTGCACCAGCAATGAGGCAAGGTGAGGCGATTGCCTCAGACAGCACTAGCTACAGGAAAGAGGGAGGGCAGTGGAAGAGGGATTATCTGTTTCTGCAGTATATTATTGTGAAGCACAATAGGCACAGTATGTGGTGCTGTATTACCCTGTATGTTTTGTAGCTCTGTATGTAATGTTTTCCAAATATGGCTTTAACAGTAGTGCTGGAGGGAAGGGGTTAGGTTAGGAAATTGGCATTGGGGGTTGGGGCGCCATTTCATTTTTTGTCTCAGAAAGTAGAAAGGCTAGGTGCACCCCTGGCTGTATTCCATCTGGTTCCGGCAATTTGTATATTTTAATCTTTCCAAGGCGCTGCAGCACTTCTTCCTGGGTCAGACAGGCCACTTTACATGGGGAATTTACTTTTACACTCTGCATTTCTTTTGACAGTTTATTTTACTCAGTGAATACAGTGGAGAAAAAAATATTCAATTGCCTTTCTTTCTCCTCATCACTCTCTATAACTCCAACCTCATCACTCTGTAAAGAGCCAATACTTTGAGGTTTACACTTTTTACCATTTATATAATTGAAGAACATTTTATGATTAGTTTTACTCTCTTTGGCATTGAATCTCTCTGTCTCCAGCTGCTTTTATTTGTCTTTTACATATTCTATTTTATTACTTATAGTTTTTCAATGCTTCCTCGCTACCTTCCTGTTTTAGCAATTTAAATGCTTTCTTTTTGTCATTTATTACGTCCTTTACATTTCTATTTATTCACATTGGTTTTTTGTTTCTCACCCTTTTATTCCCATAAAGTATGTACCTCTCACAATTAGAGTTGGATGCTTTTAAAAATATCCCATATTGTGGCTACATTATTATTTTTGAGGACATTGTCCCGGTTAGCCAGGCTAATGACCTCTTAGCTGGTCAAATTTAGCGGTTTTAGAAGTTTGGTATTTTTGTGCCTCCCTCAAGAAATGCTCTTTTGAATGACAATTGGAAGGTTATTATTTTATGGTGACTATTTCCCAGGTGCCTCCCAACCTGCACATCTGTTGTTCTGTCAAGTCTATTTGTTAATACTAAGTCCAGTGTGACCGTCCTTCTAGTTGGATCCTGAACCAGTTGGGAAAAGTAATTGCCTTTGGTTATTGCCAAGAACCTTTTTCCTTTATGAGATCTACAGATTTCAGTTTCCCAGTCAATAACTGGGAAGTTGAATTCCCCCATAATAACGACCTCATTATGATTTGCCAGCTCATCCATTTTCCTTAGTAGTAGTAGTAAGAAACTCCTGTGAGTATTTTATTATTGTTTTTGCCTCCATTTATTTCTACCCACAGTGACTCCACACGGTCATGTCTAGTTTTGAGCGAAGCAAAGCATTCAAAGCGGAATTTAGTCCGAAGTTTAGGAAAACTTCAACTGGCAACAAAACCTTATTTTATTGTGGTTCTTGGCAAAAAAAACATTTTTTTCCTAAAATGCTGCACATGCTTCAAAGTGAAAATAAGAAGCCCGGAAATGTGACATCACCCATAATGCCGCGCAGCCAGCCAATCCGCAGATAGCCATCCCCTGTCATGTCATAGTCCTATAAAATTCTCATCCCGCATGGTCTCCGCCATTGTCCTGTGAGCTAATCAAAAGGTGAGATGTGCAAGTCCTCTCATGTTTGAGACAGTATTGCTGAAAATTATTAATAGAAGAATATTGCAGAAGGAAGAGTGCAGGGAGAGTGCAGGGAGAGTGCAGGGAGAGTGCAGGGAGACTTATTCTGCGTCAGTTTTATTTTTTATTTTTCTACATTTCCATATTCCTACATCAGACATAAGCTAAAACATGAAATTCAATACCAATACGATGTAAGCCTTTATTATTCCAGTGCCAGCGTGCCAACCAATACCATCCAGTCTGCACCCCTTCGGAGAGGCCAGGTCTTAATGATAAAAGAGAGAAAGAGGGGAGGAGGCAGCGCCTCGTGTGTAGAACCTTACAGTAATAAGTGTTAGAAAATAAACTGATTATGCTTACCGAATGGGGTTGTGATCGGTCATAACGCCTCCGAATTGTATTGCTGGATATTAACCGTCCAGCTTACGGGAAGAAAACTGCATCTGCTGCCCTGGTCTGTGTTCCTTGCCGTGACAACGGTTAGTGGGATAAAAATATGTGCAGAAAAAAAAGAAAATTCAGACCATTCTTGGTGGCGCTGATGCAGAAAAAGCTCAATACTTCAATGTTATCAATAAAAGGTAATCTTTTATTCAAAAGTCTACGCATTTCAGGGGCAAACCGCCCCCTTCATCAGGACCATAAAATTGTTACCTAATTATTACCTATTACATGAAAGGCAGCTGTGGGCTAATTGGCCATGCGGTTCTTCACCGCAGCATGGCCACAACCTGCCCGCATCGCGGCCACCCCTTGTGGCCGTAACTTAAAGTAGAGTGGCCTGGGTATACCTGATTTATAGCCCTTTGTGACAAATTAATTTGGAACAAATTAACTTTCTTGGCTAACTTTGGCAAAGTAGCCACTTCTTCTCTTCACAGCATAACAGTCATATAAAGGGAACCTGTCACCAGTTATATACTCTGGCACCTCCCAGCCCATTGCTATTTTGACAGGTCAAGATTAGGGATGAGCGAATCGACTTCGGATGAAACATCCAAAGTCGATTCACATAATACTTAATTTGAATACTGTATGGAGCGAGTGCTCCATACAGTATTAGAATGTATTGGCTCAGATGAGCTGAAGTTATTACTTTGCGAAGTCTTGCGAGACTTCACATAATAACTTTATAAATTAATTTCTACTGTAAAAAACATTTCCAGAACTTGGGTTCGGTTCCAAGTGGTACCTGGGAAATCATTTTATGAAGTTATTATGCGAAGTCTTGTGAGACTTCGCAAAGTAATAACTTCGGCTCATCTGAGCCAATAAATTCTGCTCCGTACAGTATTTAAAGTAGTATTCAAATCAAATTCGGATGTTTCATCCGAAGTCGATTCACTCATCCCTAGTCAAGAGTCAAGACGCGACGATACTGTGGAAGCTTGGCTCTGTCAATCAAGCAAGAGAAGGAGGTGTTGGTAGGGGAAAGGGCAGGAGCTATGGTGCACCAAGTGGTTCTATCTGGTGTAAGTGGTTCAATCCTTTTGGATTTCATTAATTTTTGCATAAACAGCACCACTGTAATCTATTGACTAGATAAGTGTTGTGCTTTTTTATGCTTTTTTAATCATATAATTATAAACAGGGCAAATGGAGCTCTTCAAACAATACGATTTGAAATGTTATTAAAGGGCATGTAAAATATGTTCTTACTGTGCATTTATACACGATTGTCTTAATATTGGGAGAAAATATAGCTTTGGGGATTAGTGTCCTTTAACAACTCATTATTTTAGAGATTTTCAAAAATGGCATTTTGGCAATGTAATTTTCCTGCTATATCAAAATCTAACTAATATTATTCACTTTGGAAAGAACTTTAATTTTGTGGAAATTTATGGAAAACATGCTTAAAAAAAATATTTGCTGTCATCATGACTCCACTAAGTCTATAATTTTATGGTAGAAAGAAATTATTTCTCTGCTCTCTGGATTGTGCTACTGTAGTTTATTTTGCAAGAAAACATTTGGTCTTCAAAAAAATGTTTGCTCACTTAAAAGATCATATCTATAAGTCACATAATTTGGTAAGTAATGAATTTAATTGGGGTAAATATATGCACTGATGAAAAAACTTAAGGGAACACCTAAATCACACATAGTATCGCGATGAACAAAATATTCAAGTTGAATATCTTTACTAACATAAATTGTGCAATTAGCTCAGAACCAAAATCATCAACCAACTGAGGTTTGGATTCTAACTCACTGCAAAAATCTAAGTAAAATATTTTAAATCACAGGCATATCCACTCTGCATAAATTCCATCATGGCAACTCATAATGTGACTCAGTAGCATGTATGGCCCCTATTTTCCTGTGTGCACCCCCAACATGGCCTGGGCATGCTCCTTATGAGACAGGGGTTGGTGTCATGGGGAATCTCTTCCCAGACCTGGATCATGGCATCAGTGAGCTGAACTCCTAGACAGTTTTTGGTGCTACTTGTTGGCATGAGATGCACCAATACAGAATGTCCGAGAGGAATCTCGGTTGGATTCAGATCTGTTGAATGTTAGGGCAAGTCAATGGCATCAATTGCTTTGTCATCCAGGAACTGCTTACACACTCTGGCCATGTGTGGCCGAGCACTCTCCTGCACAAGGAGCAACCTAGGGCCCACCAGTATAAAGTTTGACAATGAGTCTGAGGATTTCATAAGAGCACCATGAGCAGTCAGGGTACTGTATGTTATCATGTGGAGGTTTGTGCAAGCCTCTCTATGCCTACCGAAACTGATCATATTGGATGAGGTTGCAGGCAGTATAATGTTCATTACAGAGTTTTCAAACTCTTTCATGTCTGTTACATGTGCTGTGCGAACCTGCTCTCACCTGTGAAGTGAATAGGTGCCAATAACAGACCTGCTGATTCTGGTGTTCTCTGGCAAATGCCAGCTATGCTGCACTGTGCATAGGTCCTAGTACAGAACATTGGGCGCTTGTGTCAACTTCATGGAGTCTGTTCCTGACAGACTGGTCAGAAAAATGCAGATCAGTAGCCCACCCCTTGTAAAACCATCCATTTGGGGATTTGTCTTGCTTTTGCTTTTCCAGTGCACCTGTTGTCACTTTCAATTGCAAATCAGGTGAAATTGATTCACAATTGCTTATGTTTTTAACTGGACAGATTGAGATCCCTGAATTTTTTGTGACTTTGGCTTATACTTAAGTGTAGCCTTAATTTTGTGAGCTGTATAACAAATGTTATGGTACTAAATAGCATATCATGCTACAATATACGGCACTTCTCTTTAAAAACTATAGTCAAAAAGATATGCCTCAACTGTATGTCCCAAATTTCATGTAAACAGAGCAAGTTACTGTATCGATGTATTATTATTACCATAACTACAAATACAAATAATTCCAATAATTCCAGCAACAATACCCATGGCAGCAGGTTAACCAACTATGACAATAATGTGTTGTTCTTAAGAAGACCTGGTATGGACTCTATTTTGGCTTAAGATATATTTTCCAAGAGGAAAGATTTTTTCACTATCCTTGGAAATTACAAATCTGACAAATGTGTTTTACTGCTGTAGGTTAAACAGCTATGAAGACCATGTCTGACAAGACTGTCAATTCGATATTTGGGAAAAAGTGCACTAGACTCTCATGCACCCAAATGATTTCCAGATCTTCGGAAACTCTGTATAGTCAACCAGTGTTACAAGAAATGTATACAGTATTCATTTTGTCATGGATTTTGCCTACTGTCGTGAGAGATGAAATGTGCTAGAAAATGCATACAAGAAACGTTATCATAGAGGTAGACAGTTCAGCTGCTTCGGGGCCCTCAGAGAGCGACTGGGGCCAGCTTTGGTTAATCCACATGGTGCATATTTCCAACTCAATAATTAATACCTGTGTAGGACTCCACTACACAGGGAAGGTATTGTAAGGAAATTAGGGTACAGATAGTTGACTTAGGCCGGGTTCACATCATTGTTTCATTTTCTGTTCTTCTGATCCGTCAAGACTGGATCCTGTAGAAAAATGGATCCTGTGCACTCAGATGGAAATGGCTCAAACGAATGCCAAATGTGAATAACTGATGCACAGGATCCGTTTGTTTACAGGATCCATTTTTTTTCTGTTCTTCTAAAGGATCGGAAGAATGGGAAGTGTTGTGAACTCAGCCTAATGGGTCATGGAAACTTGTAGAGAAGATGACAAAACTATTCTATTCTGGCAATAATATTCAATATCATAATGGGGGGCCTAGTTTGACCTTTGCTTAAGACATCTTTTCTATATACTCCCTGTCCACATGTAATGTTTAACAAACATGTTTCCTGTAGAAATAAAAAATGAACAATTGGCACCCTAGTCTGATTTGCAATGCTAGTTGTGCCTCAGTGATTTCGGCTCTCCTCCCTGGATGACATTTCCCAGACGTGTATGTAATCTTGTTCTGCTCTGCACCCTGCAGCCCTCCTTTAGGAGGAGGATGTCCTTTTAAAACGAATGGACTGTGTGAGCCTGTAGACAGCAAATACCACTTAGAGGAGGAAGATCATTCTTAAAAAGCAGTGTTTGGTTGTGGGTAGAATGCTGGGCATTAAGTGTGAAAGCGGCTGCCTACAGCAAGGAAAAGTATTGTGGGCTCTAAGGCTGTGGAGCCACTTGATGCACTTGGACTTGAGAGAATGTTTCTGAATGGCTGGGTGGTGGGCCACCATGCCAGCAGTAAATCTAAGTGACCATGTGCTGACCATGGGACTGCAGCCTAGGAATCGACTCCAGCATATGTGGGACTGTTGAGATCTGTTTAATATTCATATGTTCCATGACTGTGATGCAATGGGAAGAATGTATCATGCCCAACACAATTCTGCCTTCAAAAAGTCATAAAATAAATCTTTGTGAGATTTTGAGCTTATTTGCACAAACATTGTGCTGCATTTTGTATTTTTACACTACTCACTCCAGTTTTTAAAAGTGGATGTGGTTAGCTATGTTAATGAATTTCACTCCAGATTTATCAACTGAGACTTTTTATTAAAAAAGTCACAAATATCGTCTCAATCTCACTCCAGTGAAGGTACAGTATGGCATAGAACAGTGATGGCGAACCTATGGCACGGGTGCCAGAGGCGGCACTCAGAGCCTTCCCTGTGGGCACCCGCACTCTGGAAAAAGTCTATGGTGTACAATATGCCTTAGACTTTTCCTGACATTCATCAGCGCAGGGCGCACTATGAACAGCACAGGCAGCGCACTGAATGTAGGCCGGCTATTATAGCTAAATGATAAAGTACATAGAGGATATACTATATTGGACTGAAGTATTCAGGTTAAATTGCTTTGTTGGCACTTTGCAATAAATAAGTGGGTTTTGGGTTGCAGTTTGGGCACTCGGCCTTTAAAAGGTTTGCCATCACTGGCATAGAAAGTGCACAAATTATGGCATCACAAACTCCTGCAAAACTGGCTTTGAAAATATACCTGATGATAAATTCCCAACAGTGTGCCTTGATAACTGAGAGAGAGAGTTTTAAGTGTATTCTTGTATGTATTTGGTTATAATATAACTGTTATGTGTATATTTTATGTCTTTCTATTGCTGTACTTTATTGTAACACACGGTAGTTCCTCATGGTGCACTAGACTGTGGTGCAGCCATATGCTGCTGGCCCCAGATATCATAAAGGGTGTGGAAGATGGCATGTATGTAGAGCTGTGAGGTGGACGTAGAAATCATGCAGGCCTTAGGAAGGCCCTCGTGCCCTGCAGGTCAAGCCAAGATCCTCCTATAGCCAGCAGGGCCAGACTGAGGATAAAAACCAGCCCTGGAAAAAGTTGCATACCAGCCCCACAGCATTGCGTCATTATTTACTGGTTTATAAAAGGGAAAAGCATTCATTTTAAAACAAGTGTGTAAACACAAATATGAACTTTGCCCCATGATAGCTCTTTTGTAGAACCCCCATTGTTCATATTATCACAGTAGACCAACTTTTCCCAACCAGGATGCCTCCAGCTGTTGCAAAACTACAACTCTCACCTTGCCCAGACAGGGTCAGAACTAAGAATAATCAAAGAACTTTACTTTAAAGAATGGAAGATGCAGTTTCAAAGTCTTACTTTATATTAGTTACTCAACACACACAAAACCAGTAGTTGATGAATAGTGCAAAAAAAAACTTAAGAGGGGAGAAAAAAGTGCAGTCGCCTGTATAAAATTAGATATGTACAGCTGCTATAAGTTATACATCTTCTTGTATATAGTGATATGGACCACGCTGGTATAACCTGGGTATCTCCTGTATATAATTAGATATGTACAGCTGCTATAAGTTATACATCTTCTTGTATACAGTGATATGGACCATGCTGGTATAACCTGGGTATCTCCTGTATATAATTAGATATGTACAACATGAGCCTTTCTCAAGCGGCTTGAGAAAGGCTCATGTTGAGCCGAAACGTCGCTTTTTTGCCACCACATGGGTGAATAAACACAACTTACTGTTTTACTGAAGAACCGTTTCGAGTGCAGTCCGATTTTTTGCATTATCTACAAGTGGGTAAGCTCCAGTTACCGTACTTGGACTTTGCACCCGTCCTTAACTGCTTTTAAGGTGGTGCTGCCAATAGTTTTTACATCATATATATATTACATTCCTGTATATGTATGTCTCATTGAACATAGGAAAGAATTTTTGTTACATTAAAAAAAGCAATGTTCAACCTACATAACACATACATATTACATACTAGGTAGTTTGCCTGTGAAGGGATAATAAGGGTCAGTACAATATATTTTGTCAGGAACAATTAAGAGCCTAAATGATCAGTTTTATTTCAGTAGCTGTTGTTTACACCTCTGACTATGTCAAAATTGTGTTGTGTCTATATATACACATGTATGCCTTTCTGTCAGAAAGTATTATAAGGGCTCTCAAACTGGTAACTTGTTCACTTTTATAGTTGTTCTTTTAGTGAAGGGCTTTCTGAGTCCACCTTTCAGCTGTTCTTCATAAACCGGAAGAAATATTTATTGACACAACCATCTAAATGGTTTGCCGTCGTTAAATCAAAGATGACAACCCTAAACCGGATGCCAAAAGCATGTTTCATTTTGAATAGAAACTGTTGTGAAAGATCACTAGACCATCAATTTTTAATGCTGCGTAGTGTAAAGCTAAAGAAAGTTCAGCTCACGTCCACTTCCTGCTAAATAGGTCAGATTATGTGGAGAGCAATTATTGTAAGCACTATAGGTGAAACACAGGTATGCCCAGTATGTGAAAAGCCCATTGAGAAATGCTCAAGCCTTATTTGCTTATGTTTTGGTATTTTTTTCCATCTAATACTCCAGACATCAGTGTCATACAATTTTTATAAGCAATTATAAGCAGGCACAAAAAAATTATTATTGGAGACCACTTACGGAATAAGTCTCAGGCAGAAGCATAACTATATAAATAGCTACTCAAATGTATAAACACTATTAACATAACCACATGTTTTACCAAAAACACCACTGAAGCATTAATTGTACTTTATCCAATTTATTTTACAGATTCTCAAGTGAAGGAAAAATTAGCTGAGGGGAAAGAAATGCAAACAGGAGCTGGCTCCAAATCTTATATGAAAATAAGTCGTCTGTAGATGATTGATTTAGATTGTACAGCAAGGATGGTGGGGACTGTTAGGTATGGTAGTAGATAATGACTTCCATTGTTACTTGTTTTATTAATGCTATTTTGATTAATCAATGTAAAAAATAAAGTAATACTGATGATGATGATGAGAAAAAGATGGAGGAGAAGGCTAAGTAATAATAGACATAGGCAAACTGTCCAAGAGCTAGATTAAAATGGTGGTTGTGTTTCCCTAATACTGAATGGGAGAAATCTAATGGCCCCTTTACACTTCCAAGTCAGCATCAGGCAGATCATCATTATCAAGCTCTTTCATCGTGTAATAAGATCGTTCATGCAAACACCTAAATCATTGTTTGCCGGTAGCAGTGCCATCTAAACAGGACTCTGCTGCTGGCAAACAATTCTGTATGGGGCCGGGTGATGGCCCATACTGTGGAGGAGATTGTTGCATGTAAATGCAGTGGTCTCTTTCACTGACGAGCAAACAATTGTCGGGAAGGATTGCTTCCTTTCCGACATTTGTCTGCTCAATTGAGCAGTGTAAAGGGTCTTAAGAACTTGCAGGATAGCAGGAAATACAGGCCCTGGGTTATTTTAGAGCAAGAGTAGGCAACCTCCGGCACTCCAGCTGTTGTGAAACTACAACACCCAGCATGCATACTTGCTCTGCTCTTCTAAGAACTCACATAGTAATGAATGAAGCATGCTGGGAATTGTAGTTTCACAACAGCTGGAGTGCCAAAGGTTGCTGATCCCTGTTTTAGAGTATATTGCGAATTTTCAGAAATCCAGCTGTTTTGTTGGATTTTGGCCTTATTTATCACAGGGAAAGTCCCAAAAATTGTCTCACCTACACTTCACTCCTGACCTGCCGTAGCTGTGGAAGGTAAAAAGAATCAATATGTTTCATTTGGCCGTATCTTTTGCTCAATAGTCGTAGGTGAGAAATAAATAGTACTCAATTTATTTTATTCTTTATATACATATCATAGTTTCTGCATATACTTTTTCTTTGAGAACTCTGAGCTGATCTCTTTCCCATGCTGTGCGAAGTTTCGGAGGTATCGCCCCCTTACTCATGAGTGATCATGGGATGTAATCAGGCTCCTTCAGTACGCTCTACCTATGTTATTTATAAGTATTTTTATATAAATTATACACTTCCAAAAATATAAAAACTTATTTAGTATTTAAAAACCTGTTACATAGATATATAGAAACACCTTGAAATAAAAAAATTAATTTAACCCCAGCATGGGATAGAGATCACCTCAGAGTTCTCAAAGAAAAAGTATATATGGAAACTATGATATGTATATAAATAATAAAAGAAATTGAAAGTGCAACCTGGGCTTCAGAAGAGTGAGTACTATTTATTTCTCACCTATGACTATTGAGCAAAAGATACGGCCGAGTGAAACATATTGATTGTAAGAGTGGAGCCAAAGTGAGGTTCTGAATCAGGTCGCGGATATATCACATGTGGAGCCAATCTGCTTGATTGTAGAAGGTGAAAATAAGTCATATTGTGATAGTTTGCCTGTGCTAAACTTAACAAGTTCTGTGTACCTCTTTCATGAATTTGAATATATAGTATCACCAGGAAAAAAAAATGATATAATTTATGACAGCAGTTTAGTGTCCGGCAGAAAAAAAAGTTGTCATTTATGACAGCAGTTCAGTATCTACTGAACCACTGCTACTCTGAAAATCAATGTGTACTGTATTAGACAATTGTTGAGTTTCAACCATTTTCATTTAAGGCTGAGTTCACATCAGCTTTCAGCCTTTCTGCTCTCCTGCTCCGTTATAGGAGCAGGAGAACAGAAAGGACGTATTTAGCACATAACTGAGCCGAACGGAGCCTATGGACCCCATAGACTATAATGGGGTCCGTTAGGTTTCCGCTCAGAGGAAGATTTTTGAGTAGGAGACAAAAGTCCTGTGCACACAACTTTTGTCTCCACTCCAAAATCATCTGCCTGAGCGGAAACCTAACGGACCCCATTATAGTCTATGGGGTCCATAGGCTCAGTTCGGCTCAGTTATGTGCCGAATCCGTCCTTTCCATTCTCCTACTCCGTATAGGAAACGGAAAGGCTGAACGCTGTTGTGAACCCAGCCTTAGGTGTTATAAAGGATATAGTGAACCAGAAGAAATGGAAAAAATTGCATTTTAAGTGGTGCTGTTTGAAGGCAATATATTATAGTCTCATAATAATGGGTGATAGTTGTCATAGAGAATAGCCAAAAAGAGTGTACCATACATGAAGTGAGGGAAGCACTTTTTGACCCCTTAGTGACTAATGACATACTGTGTACGTCATGATGTGGTGTTAACTACCGCATCATGACATGCACAGTACGTCATGAAATCAAAGTGTCACCGCAAGTATATGCGGTGACACCGGCCTCTAAACGGGTGCTACAGACAGCTGAGCTGTCCTGACACCCGGCAGGGGACCAATCAGTGCGGTCCCTGCCTTTGGAGTCAGATTTGACTGACCAACCGCAACATTCAGCAGCACAGCTCTGATCTCCTCAGTGAGTGTGGAGGAGATCGGGACTGCCTTGCTGTGTCTATTGTGCCCCGATCACCCCCCCTTCAGAATGGCCGAGCGGGACCAGGTAATATTGAGGGGGCCAACCCCCCACCCCTCCCCGCCCCCCACAATCATTCAGGATGGCCGAGCTTAGTAGATTGTCAGCTGTAACATACAGCTGACAATCTACTATAACGGCCGACATCGGTGCTGGCACTGATGTTGGACGTTTAACCCCTTGCATGCCACGGTCCGTAGGGACCGCTGTATGGAAGAGTTTAACAGGGAGGAATCTCCCTCCCTTCCACATCGGGCGCTGAACTGCTGTGACAGCGTCCCGATTGATCATAAAAGAGGGAGGGAGCTGTGGCAGTGTCCCAGTGGTTACCATGGCAACTGGACGCCTTACACAGGCATTAAGGCTTGCCATGGTATGTAAGCCTGACAGGGTTGTGCCAGAGGCAGGAGCCTGATCAGACTTACTATGAATGAAAATACACTGCAGTACACTATACAGTGTACTGCAGTGTATTGAAGAGCCATCAGACCTACTGGATCTTCAAGAACCAAGTGGGTCTGGGTACAAAAAGTGTTTAAAAATATTTTTTTTAAAAATCTAACAATTAGCCATATAAGCATATTTATAATTGGGTAAAAATTAATAAAATAAAATAACCTAAACATGTTTGGTATCGCCGTGTCTGTAACAACCAGCTCTTGTGTAAAACCTAAATAAATAAGAAAAAGTATACATATTAGGTATTGCCACGTCCATAAGGACCTGTTCTTTAAAAATATCACATGATCTAACCCCTCAGGTGAACACCGTAAAAAAAAAAAATTTAAAACAGTGCCAAAAAAGACATTTGTTTGTCACCTACCATCACAAAAAGTGCAACACCATGCAATCAAAATGGCATATGCCCCCCAAAATTATACCAATCAAACCTTCACCTCATTCCGCAAAAAATGAGACCTACATTAAACAATCAGCCAAAAAATAAAAAAAGCTATGGCTCTTAGACTATGGAGACGCTAAAACATAATTTTTTTTGTTTAAAAATTGTATTATTGTGTAAAACTTAAATAAGAAAATAAGAAGAAGTATACATATTAGGTATTGTCACGTCCATAACGACCTGCTCTATAAAAATATCACATGATCTAACCCTTCAGGTGAACGACATAAAAATAAATAAATAAAAACTGTGCCAAAACAAACAATTTTTTGGTCACCTTGCCCCATAAAGTGTAATAATAAATGATCACAAAATCATAAGTACCCAAAAATGGTACCAATAAAAATGTCAGCTCTTCCTGCAAAAAACGAGCCCCTGCACAAGACATTCGGCAGAAAAATAAAAAAAAATGGCGTTCAGAAAATGGAGACACAAAAACATTTTTTTTTTTAAATGGTTTATTATGTAAAACTGAAACAAACAAACAAAGAAAGTAGACATGTTTGATATGATCGCATCTGTAACAACCTGCTCTATAAAAATAGCACATGATTTAACCTGTCAGATGAACACAGCCATATAACATAATATAGAGCGATCAAAAATCATATGTACCCCAAAATAGTACCAATAAAACTGCCACGTTATCCCATAGTTTCCAAAATGGGGTCACTTTTTTATTGTTTCTACTGTAGGGTGCATCTAGGGGGCTTCAAATGAGACATGGGGCCAGATTTATCATTACTCTGACAGCTCACTCCACTTTCACATATGGCTAAAGTCAGTTTTAGCCAAGTCAGATTTATGATCGGCCCTTTAAGACTGTAATAAATGTGGTTTGACAGTAGCAGTTTATCCGTCAGTAAGCAGCTTTATAAAAGTCGGACATCTTTAAGAAAAAGTTGCACGTTTTTATGAAAAAGTTGCATGTTCTATTAAAAAGTCTTATAAGATAAGCATGGTCCTCACTGGAGTGAAATTGCGACTTTTTTGCAACTTTTTTGCGACTTTTTAAATAGTCCCAATAGTAAATCTGTCTAGAGATTAATTTACAAAAGAAAACACGCCCACTTTCAGAAAACTGGCGAGCATAGTGCAGAGCAGAAAAAAGTCGCAAATTTGTGCGCAGTTTAGGAGTTTGCGCATTTTTTTGAGACTTTTTCACTCCATTATTCTGACTTGAGCTAATGATAAATCTGGACCATGGTGTCTAAAAACTAGTCCAGCAAAATCTGCCTCCCAAAAACCAATGCGCGCTCCTTTTCTTCTGCGCCCTGCCGTGTGCCCTTACAGCAGTTTACAACCACATATGGGGTGTTTCTGTAAACCGCAGAATCAGGGTAATAAATATTGAGTTTTTTTTGTCTGTAAACCCTCAATGTGTTAAAGAAAAAAAAATTAAATGGAAAATCTGCCAAAAAAGTGAAATTTAGGAATTTCACCTCCATTTTCCTTTAATTCTTGTGGAATACCTAAAGGGTTAACAGTAGTGATGATCGGCTTAGCCAATATTCGCTAATTTTTAACATAATATTCGCAATAAATTTGCAAACTCTAGAATTCATGATCTCCACTCATTATTTTAGCGATTGCGCAAATCGGCACTAAAGATGCATATATTTTTTGCGTAATACATGCAACTTCACATTTTATCAGGCCTGAGTAGATATTACTGATTGGTGCACTAAGTATTGTTGTGACATCACAGCAATATGTCTGTAGCATGTATGTATGGACAGCAGAGAAACAGTAACTCCTATCACACTACCTAACACCCTGCACTGCAATGTCACTGCTCTCTCAGAACTGCAAAAAAAAACTGCAGAAAATGGCTGCTGGGGAGTTTCTTATATAGTAAAGGGGTAGGCAACTTTCCTATTGGTTTCTAGGGATGTTGCTAAGCTCAGACACAGATATTGCAGCCTTCTCATTGGCCCACAAGCAAGAAGCAGTCAGTAAGGGTACTAATGAAAGGAAAATCTAGAATATTTGTGATTATGAATACGGTATATAGCACTATATTCTACATCTTTGCGAATTCGCAAAGTGCCTATATTCGCAATAAAAAATTGTGATTAGAATATTCGCTATCAACACTAGTTAACAGTTTGTAAAATCAGTTTTGAGTAACTTGAGGGGTGTAGTTTCTACAATGGGGTCATTTGTGGAGGGTTTCTACTATGTAAGCCCCACAAAGTGACTTCAGACCTGAACTGGTCCTTAAAAAGTGGGTTTTGGAAATTTTCTTAAAAATTTTAAGAATTGCTTCTAAAATTCTAAGCCTTCTAATGTCCTAAAAAAATAAAATAACATTTATAAAATGATGCCAACATAAAGTGGACATATGGGGAAAGTTAAGTAATAAATATTTTATGAGGTATCACTTTCTGTTTTAAAAGCAGACACATTGAAATTTAGAAAATTGAGAATTTTTCTAACTTTTTGGTAAATTTGGGATTTTTTCATAAATAAAGGTGAAATATATTGACTCAAATCTATGGCTGTCATGAAGTACATTGTGTCACGAAAAAACAATCTCAGGATGGCTTGGATAAGTAAAAGTATTTCAAACGTATTACCACATACTGAAATATGTCAGATTTTCAAAAATAAGCCTGGTCACAAAGGTGCAAAATGGGGTTGATGCCATTCCCGACAAACAGAGGCAAATTTCACCACCATACTAGCCGCAAGTGGTTGGCTAAAATGAAAAAATCTAAGCAGCCGGTTCAGCTACACAGGGGCCCGGTGGAGGAAGAGTGCATTTCCCAGCTGTAGAGCATTAGTAAGCTCAGAGTGGGGCTTAGCAGGGAATAGGACAGAGCTTGGCAGTACAATGGGCAGAGCTTAGCAATGCAATTTGGGGGGGATTAGAGGTGTGATGGGGCAGAGTTAGTGTTGTGAAGGGGTCCCTCAGACATAGCTTTGCTTGAGGTTCCAGAAATGTCAATTCTGCCCCTGTCTACAAGGTTAGTGCAGCATCAGTCTCTGCACCTAGTCCTACAGTAACAGAGCACTCCTTCCACATAGAATTCCATCTTATGCACTGATTTATAGTAGAGTGATCTGCACAGGAAGAGAAGGTTTCATACAACAACCACCGATAGGGTGCTGACATGTAATTCATGGCTATACACAATGGAGGGGATTAAAAACATAGGAGCATGGACTAAGTCTGGGGACTTTTTGCGAGACTGACACTGAGGACCTCTATGATCTTGAACCTTTAAGCATTATCAGATGTAGGGGACGAACCTGCCCACAAGAGCTAACTATTCATCATGAGTATTGTCAGTATGGACATTAGAGAATACCCAGTGGCTTAAAAGGTGTGACCTCATGGAACCCAGTTGAAGCACATGTAACTGTCCATCCTTCCTACTGTAACATACCCAGTTTTTGCACGGGGGGGGGGGGGGGAGCCAGTTCAGCATAATCCCTGCTTTAGACAGCAAGAATGATGGAACAGATATGGAAATTGGCAAAAAAAAAAAAATGACAATTACAAATATCAGGCTACAGTTTATGATCAAATAACTGTTATGATGACCAGGAGACTCATCTGGTGCTGAGCAGGTAACTAAGTAAAGGCTACAGCATGTAACACATTAGTGGGCTCAGCCCAAGTACTTACACTTCTTCTATCCATATACAGTAGGCTAGCTATAAGGATATGTTAAGAGCGAAATATACTGAATACAGAATCTTTTAATGCTAATTTTCTTAAAGGGAACCTGTCACCAGGATTTTGTGTACAGGGAGTGCAGAATTATTAGGCAAGTTGTATTTTTGAGGATTAATTTTATTATTGAACAACAACCATGTTCTCAATGAACCCAAAAAACTCATTAATATCAAAGCTGAATATTTTTGGAAGTAGTTTTTAGTTTGTTTTTAGTTTAGCTATTTTAGGGGGATATCTGTGTGTGCAGGTGACTATTACTGTGCATAATTATTAGGCAACTTAACAAAAAACAAATATATACCCATTTCAATTATTGATTTTTACCAGTGAAACCAATATAACATCTCAACATTCACAAATATACATTTCTGACATTCAAAAACAAAACAAAAACAAATCAGTGACCAATATAGCCACCTTTCTTTGCAAGGACACTCAAAAGCCTGCCATCCATGGATTCTGTCAGTGTTTTGATCTGTTCACCATCAACATTGCGTGCAGCAGCAACCACAGCCTCCCAGACACTGTTCAGAGAGGTGTACTGTTTTCCCTCCTTGTAAATCTCACATTTGATGATGGACCACAGGTTCTCAATGGGGTTCAGATCAGGTGAACAAGGAGGCCATGTCATTAGATTTTCTTCTTTTATACCCTTTCTTGCCAGCCACGCTGTGGAGTACTTGGACGCGTGTGATGGAGCATTGTCCTGCATGAAAATCATGTTTTTCTTGAAGGATGTAGACTTCTTCCTGTACCACTGCTTGAAGAAGGTGTCTTCCAGAAACTGGCAGTAGGACTGGGAGTTGAGCTTGACTCCATCCTCAACCCGAAAAGGCCCCACAAGCTCATCTTTGATGATACCAGCCCAAACCAGTACTCCACCTCCACCTTGCTGGCGTCTGAGTCGGACTGGAGCTCTCTGCCCTTTACCAATCCAGCCACGGGCCCATCCATCTGGCCCATCAAGACTCACTCTCATTTCAACAGTCCATAAAACCTTAGAAAAATCAGTCTTGAGATATTTCTTGGCCCAGTCTTGACGTTTCAGCTTGTGTGTCTTGTTCAGTGGTGGTCGTCTTTCAGCCTTTCTTACCTTGGCCATGTCTCTGAGTATTGCACACCTTGTGCTTTTGGGCACTCCAGTGATGTTGCAGCTCTGAAATATGGCCAAACTGGTGGCAAGTGGCATCTTGGCAGCTGCACGCTTGACTTTTCTCAGTTCATGGGCAGTTATTTTGCGCCTTGGTTTTTCCACACGCTTCTTGCGACCCTGTTGACTATTTTGAATGAAACGCTAGATTGTTCGATGATCACGCTTCAGAAGCTTTGCAATTTTAAGAGTGCTGCATCCCTCTGCAAGATATCTCACTATTTTTGACTTTTCTGAGCCTGTCAAGTCCTTCTTTTGACCCATTTTGCCAAAGGAAAGGAAGTTGCCTAATAATTATGCACACCTGATATAGGGTGTTGATGTCATTAGACCACACCCCTTCTCATTACAGAGATGCACATCACCTAATATCCTTAAATGGTAGTAGACTTTCGAGCCTATACAGCTTGGAGTAAGACAACATGCATAAAGAGGATGATGTGGTCAAAATACTCATTTGCCTAATAATTCTGCACTCCCTGTATAGAGCCGAGGACATGGGTTGCTAGATGGCTGCTAGCACATCCGCAATACCCAGTCCCCATAGCTCTGTGTGCTTTTATTGTGTAAAAAAAAAGATTTGATACATATGCAAATTAACCTGAGATGAGTCCTGTACGTGAGATGAGTCAGGGACAGGACTCATCTCAGGTTAATTTGCATATGTATCAAATAGTTTTTTTTCACACAATAAAAGCACACAGAGCTATGGGGACTGGGTATTGCGGATGTGCTAGCAGCCATCTAGCAACCCATGTCCTCAGCTCTATACACAAAATCCCGGTGACAGGTTCCCTTCAAGAACCTAAATTCTAATAAACAAGTGTGTATCATCTGGCAGTGGTGTAGCTAAGAGGGATTTACAAAAATTATTTATGATTCTTCCACTTAGCACTTAAATATGCTGACAGATTTCTCCTCTACTTAAGTCATTTTGTCTAGACAGAAATCAGCTGGTAGAAAAATAATTAGCAATGCATCACATATCGTACCGTGGACCTCTGAACTTATGGTTCCAGGGTCAGATGAGCTGACACATTATTAAAAACGTTAATGCTCATATTGCACACTATAAACAATCCAAGCAAATGTTCTCCTGAGAGTCTGTCAAGAGCCACCATCAGCAAATTATTGATAGTGCCTTAAAGCCAAGCAAACACAGAATAGACATATAGTGGAGATGGATGAACCTGTAAATAATGAATCCTAATTAATAAAGTAATCATGAGAAAATGAGTCTGACACGAATCTCTCCTTCAGTGATATAGATGGTTTTGGATTACACAGTTTTTTATGCCGTTATATACAGGCTTTTCCACAAATCATAGAACATTATGAAGATCCTAAAATAAGCAGAAGAGACCACTATATACATGATAGATGATGAAAGTAAAGCTTACAAGCAGCCCATGAGAAGGCCCCATGTAGAATTAAAAAAAAAACCTGTTGCACAAAGTTAAAGGTGTTGTCTCACTTCAGCCAATGGCATTTATAATGTAGAGAAAGTTAATGCAAGGCACTTACTAATGCATTGTAATTGTCCATATTGCTTCCTTTGCTGGTTTCATTGCATTATACACTGCTGGTTTTCCATGCCTATGCATGCTTCCAGCCACCAGAGAGGTTGGATCTCTTTCCTGCAATCTAGCAGCGGTGGACATGCTTGCACACTATAGGAAAAGCACTGGCCTATATGCATTTCCGAGATTCCGACCACCAGAGAAGCTGATGCTTTTTCCTATAGTGAGCAAGCATGGCCAGCTCTGCTGGAGTGCAAGGTGTGTATAACGGCTGGAAACGAGCAGTGTATAATGTGATTATTTTTTATGAAATTTTGTCTATATGATAAATTTCATTTGCATGGGGACATTACCAGTGCTCTCCATCACCATCCTTTTACATTTCTTATTCATGTGTATGTCAACATTCTACAGAGATATTCAACAAGTCCAGCAGTACAGGCAGCATCCGGGCCACTTAGAGCCAATTAGACTTCTAGTCAGAGGCATAATGAGGGGAAGAGGACCCACCTGTAGTGTCACTAGCACCAGGCAACCTTTGCATATAATTCCGGTTAAAAACTGTAGCAGAGCAGAGATCAATTACAGGGAAAACATGTGATCGGGTATGGTTCTCTCAAAATTGAGTGAATGACCACCAACAAAATGTCTCCTGAAACTGCAATTAGGAGACCAGAAGAAGTGACCTTACAATATTCCTTCAAGCTAAATGTAGGTCCCTGCTTCTTATCACTGTTAGACCTTAAATACTTTTTTTGTGTCTGGGACCCATTATATGCTTGTGTTATCACAAGAACCAGATCATAACTGGCCCAACGATGTGGCCAGTGATTGACTAATATGGCATTTTGAGGCATTTCCTTATGTGTTCAGATAGGAGCCAGAGGTAGAGAGCAGAGGGAACCTGAGCAGTGTATGAACTTTATAAGCCCCTCTTAAAAACGGACCTGCTGATTCCCACAGACCCACCATACCACATTTTACATTATACCCTGTAATAACAATCAAAATAAAAAATACATTTTGTTGGTTCTATTGATGCTTTCTGATGTTTCTCTTGAATGGGTTCTATGATGTCATGAAGGCTTGCTATATAAACCTAGTTGGTCCTCACACCCATGACCTAATAAATAAGTACAAACCTCTCCGGGTTCCTGTCTTTTTGCCATTGTGCATTATACTATACTGATATTGTCTCCTGACCTTGGACCTTGTCTGTACCTAACCCTTCCAACACTATTCTTCTAGATTATACAAAGGTCTGAGGCCTCCTATCTGCCTCCCTGTTTAAACTCTCAGCTCCAGTGCCACCATTCCAAGACTACACCTGGGATTGTGGCCTGAGGATTGAAACAGCAAAGTTCAGATCCCGGTACATGAGTTAAGGGGTGAAAAACTGAATCCCTTATCTTATTGCAGCTTTGAGGGTCCACAGAACTTTCAGGTATGTGGACCATGACAGATATAAAGAAAATAATTTTGTCTATTTCCCTTTAAGTTACAAAATACAAATTAATCAATTTGGGTGAAAATAAGGAATGTAGGCAGCAAAACTACTGTATATTTTATTAGCACAATTTATACCCCACTTGTACAGTACAGTATAAAGTATATACAGTACATTGAAATAATGACCATAAATGTCTTAACGTCTTATGAATAGGATGTGATTTAATATGGAATAGATTTATTATGTAATACATAAAACAGTAAGACTTAGTATTTTATAATTTTTCGTGATAATTTATGTCAAATTTGTGTTTGTATAACATTCCACCCATTGGCATCCATCCTATGAATATACTGTTTTGGAAATGATGTATAAAGACTATAAAACATCATTTTCCAGAGTAAAAAAAAAAGAAAAAGAAAAAATAACCATGAGGAAATTGCATTTGAATCTAAAATAAAAGAATAATACAAACTAATTGAAATGATTGTGAAAGAATGTGTAACTTGAAACTGTCAATTCACATACGTATATGATTTTGCTGTTTCATATGTATGCCCTAGTCCTAAATATTGGCTGTATCGAAGAAACTAATATGTTTGTAATATTCCTTCAATAACGTCTATGCAGGGTTTTTGCTCTACTTTTTCAGCTCATTTTTGCATTATAATGTAAAAATAATGCTGCTACCTGAATTCTACAACAAGCAGGTTAACCTGTTTTGAGGTGTGCTACATGAGGAGAGGTAATGAAGGGATAGATTCTCAGTGTAATGCTGGGAGTTGTGGTTATTTAACTGGGACTTTATGTTAGGGCTGAAGGGAGGTATGTTATTTACATGGGACTGTATGTTGGAGTGGGGTAGAATGATGTCATTTACATGGGACTGAATGTTAAGGAGGTGATGTTATTTACATTCGACTGCATGTTGGAGATGGCTGGGGCAGTTTGATGCTATTTACATGGGACTGTGTGTTGGAGATAGCTGGGGAGGGGGTTATGTTATTTACATGGGACTGTATGTTTAAGGCGGCTGTGGGAGGGGGTGATGGTATTTACATGGGACTGTATTTTTAATGGCGGCTGTGGGAGGGAGTGATGTTATTTATATAAGACTATGTTGATGGTGGCTGTGGGAGAGAGTGATGTTATTTACATGGGACTGAATGTTGAGGGAGTGATGTTGTTTACATGGGATTGCATGTTGGAGGCGGCTGGGGAGGGTATGATATTTACATGGGACTGTATGTTAAAGACGGCTGGGGAGGGGGTGATGTTATTTACATGAGACTGTATTTTGGAGGGGGCTGGAGAGATGGTGTGATTTTATTTACATGAGACTCTACGACAGAGGAAGGGAAATAGTGTTATTTACATGGGACTGTATGGTGGAGGGGCTGAAGAATTATAATTTCTGAGGACATTAAAGGGAGGAATATAACTACAGGGGGCATTATAAATACTGGGGGCACTTCAGGGCGGGAGTTATAACAGTAGAGGGCAGAAAAAATACTGGGGGCACTATGTGGGGCATTTTAAATCCAGGGGACATTAGGCATTCTTATTACTACTGGGGGCTCTATAGGACTGACATATAGATCAACCTTATGTCTACTAAGAGCACTATCGTGGCCATATTAATGGTGAGGGGTCTGTAGAGAGCTTTTTTACCACTAGGGGAACAGTGGGGGGGCTTATTTCTACTGGGGGTTATGTGAGGGCATTATTAATACTGGAGGTTTCTTCTACTAATGGAGGCTTTCTTGTGGAGCATTATCATGGTTGGGGAAAAGTAGACGAAACCCACAAGTCGGCGCTGCCAGCAGTATAGATGCAGCGCCGACTTGTGGGTTTCGTCTACTTTTCTCCACTATCTACAAACCATCCTGATACTCGCCCGTTTGAGGCAGGAAGAGACCCAGGCAGCAGCACAGCATCACCTTTTGCTGGTAAGAATTTAAAACCAGTGAAGCCCTCATAGCTGTTGTGACTGCTCACAACGACATTCAGTAAGTGCATATATATTCATTATATACACTAAGACGATATTGCACATGAGGCGCTGTACAGTATGTTTTTGTCTTTGTTTTCTTTATATATATTTATTATCATGGTTGGGGAACTGTAGGGGGCAGTATTACTAATGAGGTCATTCTTAAAGGGAATTACTATTGGTTTGACTTTGAGGAGCACTATTACTATAGGGGGGCTATCTGTATGGCACTAATATTTCTTCAGGATAGTATTTGGGGGTACTGAGTAGCACACCGAGCAGCAGAATAACACTGTTGGGACTCCAAGTTGGGGGATGATGATAGAAATGTGAGGAAGCTAAGATGTCTGTGTATCAAATTCTGCAGCGACAAGGCGTGGCTGAAAGAAGTTGTCTGGACCAAATGGAGAAGATGATGAGAAGATCTATATCAGAGGAGACGTCACCTGGGAGGCACTGGATGTGAGAGGTATGTGCTTCTGTAAGGCAAATACAATAAAATGTCTTTAGTGCTAGAGTGTGGGAAGGGGGCAAGGGATTAGGGATTGGACCCTGGATCTTTTGAGACCCTAGCAAAACCCCCAGAAAGTAATATTACATGAAGGCTATTGAAATGCTCTGGCTCATAGAGTTTATGAGCTGAGGACTCGCTTCTTTGATACCGAGGCTAATAGAATGAGGTCCTGAATGGAGGATGCCATTCTATGACGCTCTAGCTAATAGGGAAAGGAGCTGAGCCAAGAACCACCATTATATGATATCCGAATGATGTAATGGGCACACAGACAGGGGTTATACTTAAAGAACAACCCCTTTACATTGTTATTGAGCCATTTATACCCACCACCGTTTTACTGCAGGATGGTATGCAGACATACTATTAATAATAGCAATAGTTATAATACAATGTAAGACTAATTGGGCTGAGCTTCAACTTAAGTAAAGAGTGCTCATAGTTTTTGGATCAGATTTAGTCATTGTTAAAGCAGCATATTAAGAAAAGGAAATACAAACATATTTAATGATGATAGCTGCTATTCAACAAATGTTTTTTTTTATTATTATTATTTTTTCGTAAAAGAAAATGCAGCTGGGGTCCACCTGAAATTTGAGATTATGGCTCTACCACTACTGTAAAAGCTGTAGTAAATCCACATATTACATCTGACACCTGCAGACTTCCATAGACTGTACAATAATCCTCCATTCAAAGATGGATCAGTAAAACCATGGCAGTTATAAATGGCTACACATTTATAAATCACAATACTTGAAAATAAATTTATGCTAATGCATCTCAGCTCAATTAGCTCTTTATCTATGACAAAGTAATTGAGGGCTATTCAATTTGCGATAGCATCCCTTTTACTGTGCTGACTGAGCAGCTTTTTTTAAAGATCAAAGAGCCATCACTTCAATGTGCAAACAGCACATGTATAACCTCTGCTCACGATTTTTATCTTTTGTCTGGAAAATGAATCCACTTCAACATCTAAAGATAGGATACAAATATACATGAGGGTGCTGAGGTTGATTATGATAATAATTTCTATTATTACACTGGTTTTACAAATAAAGCCCACGTTTTTGTTTTGTTTTTCAAATATTTTTGAGGAGACTTATCAAAACTAGAGTCAAGGAAAACTGGCTTAGTTGCCCAGCTTATTGCCAGCACAGCGCCCCAATAGAATTCTGCTGTTAAACAACTGCCTTTTTTTTTAAATACTTTTTTCTTTCTAAACACGTTGCATTATAGCAACACCATTTTATACCACTAAAATTAAATGTAACTTAAACTGTATAGAAATATTATTCCTGCATCGTTAGAAACCTGCATTTTTAAACACAACATGGCAGACAGAAATCTTATTGGCCTTTCCTGAATCATTAAATTGGTAGAAGGGTTGGGAAATAATCGCATTTCAAACTTGCAATGTGTATCTTAACGGTAAATAAAGGTCTTTTTGAACTTTCCCTTTTATAAATGCAAATAACAAAGTAGACCGAAATCAGTTACCAGCCTTGCCTGCGTCGTTATATTGGTGGTTTGGAGGGGGAATTAATCACATTACAAGTTTGCAGAGTTTGTCTTACAAGTATAGAAAGGTATTTTCTGAATCTCTGTTTTTAAATGCAAATAACAAAGTAGACAACCATTTTAACAGCCTTTCCTGCATTGTTATATTGGTGGAATGGGGGGGGGGATCACATTGCAAGCATGCAACTTGCATAAAAAGAAGAAAAACAGGCACTCACCATCAGCATTTTTAAATTAAAATGTACAGATACCTTTATTATACACTGTACATAAAATAAAAATAATAAAAATATAGTGATCCCAATATAATACTGCCTCCACTAAATATTTTTTACCTGTTGTGACGGGTGAGTCACTAAAAACAGTGCACAATTACCAGAATTTGAAAACGAGGGAGAGCCACTATAGATTTATTTTATATTTTTATATCAATTTTATCACCTATTTTTAGCAGAGCTCCCCTTATTTTTCTAACATGGACATCTGAAATTACATAGTAATTTTGATGAAGATAATGAGATAGACGGAGAAAGACAGAAAGAAAAATCCATGATGGAAATATTTTGAGAACTGGAGACCATACTAATTAAACAATTGAAACAAAGGTGGGAAATTAAATCCCTGAATCGATATTTAGAAAATGGTAATATTTCGAAGGGTCTCCAGTTGTCCGAAACCCCAGCACAGGATTTGTGCAATAATTTATTTAAAGAGTGGGACAATTTTTTAAAAGCACAATCACTAGTGTTGGTTACAACTCATCATTAAAAGGAGATCTCAGATCTTAGAAGAAACTACAGAAAAAAATGAATAAATTAAAAGAGAAAATAGATAAATTCCTTCAAAATGAAGAATACAAAAATTGGCAAGAAAAACTTTGTAAAATTAAACAAGAAATAATTGCTAAAAAAAACTACACACTACAAAATCAGAACACGTCAAATAAGGAAACAAACACCAGAATTAAGACAATATCAATCACCTCAAACAGGACACAAATACAATTTGATACACAGGGAGAAAAACCAGGAAGAAGATTGGAGAATATATCCACAAAAAATGCACTATGGGAGGGACACACAACAGAATCAAGGAAGAATAAACACATATACCCCCAATCATCATCATCATTATCATCAGTACTCACAAGATGTAAGAAGAAGAGAATAAGAAGAGGACAGGAAGGAAAGAGGAGAAAGAGCCAATTACAGAAACAAATAGAAAATGAGGGTAAAGATGCGATAATAAATTTTAGTTCAGTAACACTTACACCAGCACAAATTAGTTTACTTAATAAGGGTCTAAAATTTGCACCAACGGTTTAACCAAATAAATTTGATATATTCATTGGAGTAGAAAAATTCATTAGAATGTTATGCCTTAAAAAATATGTTTTTAAAAATCCAATAATTAAAAATTATAAAAATGAGGACCTCTATGTACACACTAACCTAAAACAAAAATCAACAATGTACCCTAGTTGGGAAATTGGGCACAAAATGGCAGCTTTTATGAAAAATTTTGAAATTGATATACGAAAATTAAAGGGGAACTCAAGAAATAAAAATAACTTGAATACACAAGAAATTCATGCGATTAAACAGTTATAAAAACAAAAAATATTGTGATTAGACCCGCAGATAAAGGTGGGGCAATAGTAATTTTGGGAGCCGAAGAATATGATACGGAATTCTTGAGTAAAAAATACAACTAGAGAATACAATCATGCACTTGAAAAAAATTCCAGAGATGGTTGGGATAAAAATATTCTACAGGAACAAGAAAATAAATTCATAACGGGTACCCAACAGCGGTTACCAACATTTTATTGTATTCCAAAGGATCACAAAGACCAAATACATCCTCCTGGTAGACCAATCATCTGTGGCATAGGCTCATTTAAATCAAATTTATCACAATACATAGATAAGCTATTACAGCCAACAGTAAAGAAAACATTTTCATATATTAAGGATACAACTCAGATTATAAAAATAGTAGAAGATTTACTATATGAACCGCATTGGATTTTAGGCACACTCAATGTCAATTCATTATACACAATAATAAATCATGAACAAGGGATAGATGCTTTAACTATACAATTAGAAAAAAATTGCCATCCTTATGAAGAACAGATACATTTTTTTATAAGAGGAATAGAATTTATATTAACACATAATTACTTTATGATACAGATTTTTATAAAAAAAAATAAGAGGAACTGCCATGGGTACCAGGTTCGCCCCCAGCTACGCCAACCTGTTTATGGCTCAATGGGAGGAGCAATATATTGCTCCCAAGCTGGGGAAGGACCTAGTACTCTGGCACCGTTTTCTTTTTCATTTGGAATAAAACAGAAAACGAGCTCAATAAATTTTTGGAGTTGATAAACAACAATCAAAATCATTTAACATTTAATTCAAAATTCAGTACACAGCAAGTAGAATTTTTGGGCTTAGTGATCAAAATGCAAACAAATAATCTGTACTACTTACCAAAAGCCCGTATCTAGAAACAGCCATGTGCCGTTGTGACAATTTAGACGCCTAAAGAGGAACTGTGCAAAAGAAGAAGATTTTGAAAAAGAAGCATTAGAAATGAAGGAACAGTTTTTAGTTAAAAAATGATCCAATACAAGTACTAGAAGAGTCATTATCCAAAATTAGAGGTATGGAAAGGCAATTTTTCTTTGAACCTAAAGAAAGTAGTGTTAATAAGAATCAGAATCAGGAAGAAAAAATTTGGACAATATTACCATGTAATATACAATATAAAAAAATAGAGGCTATTATAAAAAAAACATTGGCATCATATATTGAGGGACAAAGTGATAGCCCACTACTCACTGATGTTCCATGTATCACATACACAAGAGCACTAAACTTATCTCTTCATATAGCACCAACAGTAAAAACAAAAAAAAATAAGATTTGATCCCACATAGATGGTTCAATCTAAAGGGATTCTATAAATAGATGCAAGAATTGTAAAATCACAAAGTTTCCCAAAAAGATTATAAAAGTATGTTCCACTAACAATACTTATTCATGGGAAATAAGAGAATTTTTATCATGCAATTCCACTAACTTAATATACATAATAAAATATCCATGCAACAAAAAACTATACGTGGGAAGGACTAACTAAACTTTGAAAAAAAGAATCTCTGAGCACATTACAAACATTAAAAATGGATACGAGAAACCTTCATTATCTCTACATTTTAAACAATACCATAATAAAGATCCAAGTGGAATGACATTTGCAGCTCTTGAAAAAGTAGATGTACAGTGGAGAGGTGGAAATCATATTTCGAAAATGTCAACAGGAGTCTAGACGTATCTATGACTTTGAAACTCTGATACCCGGAGGCCTCAATTCAGAATTTGAGATCTTTGGATTCTTGTGATGATGGGGGTGAGGGTCTTTCACTGATGGGACATTGTGAGTCTGGCCAATTTCTTGGCACCACGACCTCCCCTCGGAGTAAGACCAGCACCCCCTTTCTTCTTACAATTTACAAATTAGAAATTATTCATACGAAGATGAACATAAAAAAGAGTACAAAAGAATGAAAATAGAATGAATAAATATATCAGAAGTTGAATCATGCTTTGATTTTTGAAAATAATGTTTTTTCTGAGAATATTTAAAAAAGTAATGTTTCTGCTGTGGATAATGAAGTTTCTATTATACAAAATGTATTTTATGCAATTGAGCAATCAATAGTAAAAAAAAACGCACCAAATTTTTACGCATGAGAATCGCAATATAAACGCAATTGATATTTTAGTGTCCCTTTTTTCCTTTTTTATTTGTATGGCAGAAAGGCAATATTATATGATATATGTGATAAGAATGGGTACTTTATACATTTATAAGTCACAGAAATGGATATAAACAAAAGAAATCCATTCCACATTTTGTGGAAAACTAAGAATATGGGAGTATAAAAGAGGAGGGACCCTGTCCTACTTATGTCCACTGAGGAAGAGGTTGGAATACCTCGAAACGCGTCTGGAGGATATAGGACAGGACCCTCAATGTATTTAATCTGATGTCTGGCACTATATGATATGAAGAAATCAGATATATATCTCCATTGAATTACAATAGTAACAAGCGGCACGTTACAAGCAGGAATAACACATGATCCACCCCTGCATCACCCAATCTGCTCCAAATCACGTGAGACGCCGTCTTTGTAGCGGGATCTGCTACACAAATTCATTGGGGACAAAGAAGTAGTACCGCATAGAGAAACAAGGACGGGTGAGTGGCTGTGCAGCGGGTGGGACGCCCCCGCCGCCAGCCAGCATACAAAAGAGTCTCTTGTGAGTAGAGCCTTAATAACTAACCTACTAATATACTCACCACGGAATTCTATTTATATTATCCTGTGGAACACATCAACTTGTTTTCTCTTTCTACATAGAAATTTTACTTACAGTGGGATGCGAAAGTTTGGGCAACCTTGTTAATCGTCATGATTTTCCTGTATAAATCGTTGGTTGTTACGATAAAGAATGTCAGTTAAATATATCATATAGGAGACACACACAGTAATATTTGAGAAGTGAAATGAAGTTTATTGGGTTTACAGAAAGTGTGCTATAATTGTTTAAACAAAATTAGGCAGGTGCATAATTTTGGGCACCACAAAAAAGAAACGAAATCAATATTTAGAAGATCCTCCTTTTGCAGAAATTACAGCCTCTAAACGCTTCCTGTAGGTTCCAATGAGAGTCTGGATTCTGGTTGAAGGTATTTTGGACCATTCCTTTACAAAACATCTTTAGTTCATTCAGGTTTGATGGCTTCCGAGCATGGATAGCTCTCTTTAAGTCACACCACAGATTTTCAATTATATTCAGGTCTGTAGACTGAGATGGCCATTCCAGAACATTGTACTTGTTCCTCTGCATAAATGCCTTAGTGGATTTTGAGCAGTGTTTAGGGTCGTTGTCTTGTTGAAAGATCTAGCCCTGGCGCAGCTTCAGCTTTGTCACTGATTCCTGGACATTGGTCTCCAGAATCTGCTGATACTGAGTGGAATCCATGCGTCCCTCAACTTTGACAAGATTCCCAGTCCCTGCACTTGCCACACAGCCCCACAGCATGATGCAACCATCACCATATTTTACTGTAGGTAGCAGGTGTTTTTCTTGGAATGCTGTGTTCTTTTTCCTCCATGCATAATGCCCCTTGTTATGGCCAAATAACTCAATTTTAGTTTCATCAGTCCACAGCACCTTATTCCAAAATTAAGCTGGCCTGTCCAAATGTGCTTTAGCCCACCTCAAGCGGCACTTTTTGTGCTGTGGGCGAAGAAAAGGCTTCCTCTGCGTCACTCTAGCATACAGCATCTCCTAGTGTAAAGTGCACCGAATGGATGAACGATGCACAGTGACTCCATCTGCAGCAAGAGGATGTTGTAGGTCTTTGGTGCTGGTCTGTGGGTTGACTCTGACTGTTCTCACCATTCGTCACTTCTGTCTATCCGAGATTTTTCTTGGTCTGCCACTTCGAGCCTTAACTTGAACTGAGCCTGTGGTCTTCCTTTTCCTCAATATGTTCCTAACTGTGGAACCAGAAGCTAAAATCTCTGAGACAGCTTTCTGTATCCTTCCCCTAAACCATGATGGTGAACAATCTTTGTCTTCAGGTAATTTGAGAGTTGTTTTAAGACCCCCATGTTGCTACTCTCCAGAGAAAATTAAAAGAGGAGGGAAACTTACAATTGACCCCCTTAAATACTCTTTCTCATAATTGGATTCACCTGTGTATGTAGGTCAGGTGTCACTGAGATTACCAAGCCAATTTGAGTTCCAATAATTAGTTCTAAAGGTTTTGGAATCCATAAAATGACAACAGTGCCCAAATTTATGCACCTGCCTAATTTTGGTTAAACAATTATAGCACACTTTCTGCAAATCCAATAAACTTCATTTCACTTCTCAAATATCACTGTGTGTGTCTCCTATATGATATATTTAACTGACATTTTCTATCGTAACAACCAACGATTTATACAGGAAAATCATGACGATTAACAAGGTTGCCCAAACTTTCGCATCCCACTGTATATGTACTCAGCTTATATGTATTCAGCAAAATGGAGACTATACTGACCAAAGTGACACAAATATTAATTCCAGATGTATTAGGGTACTTTCACACTTGCGTTGTTTGATTCCGGCAGGCAGTTCCATTGCCTGAACTGCCTGCCTGATCAGGCAAACTGTATACAAACGCATGTCATTTTTTCTGACTCCTGATCCTGATTCCTGACTCCTGATCCAGATTTTTCAGGATTCTGATCAGTCTGAAAAATGCCTGATCAGTCAGAAAAATGCATTGCAATACAGGATCAGTTTTTTTGGTGTCATCAGGCAAAACGGATCCCGTATTTATTTTTTTCTAATTTTTGCAGGTCTGTGCATGTGGAGAATGGAAGGACGGATCCGGCATTCCGGCACTAATACATTCCTATGGAAAAAAATGCCGGATTCGGCATTCAGGCAAGTCTTCAGATTTTTTCGCCGGAGATAAAACCGTAGCATGCTACGGTTTTCTCTTTTGCCTGATCAGTCAAAATGACTGAACTGAAGACATCCTGATGCATCCTGAACGGATGACTCTCCATTCAGAATGCATGGGGATATGCCTGATCAGTTATTTTCCGGTATAGAGCCCCTGTGACGGAACTCTATCCTGGAAAAGAAAAACGATAGTGTGAAAGTAGCCTTAAATACAACAGTTTACTGCCAGTACAGACGCAAAAATTAACCTACTAATATATTTACTAGGCAGCTGAGTTTAAAGCATTGATCTGATGAACATACTAAACTCACATTCTATAACATAGAGACTATATATCATCCCTCTCTCAACAGAGCTAAAGTTATATTCACTTAAGGTGGATCAAATTGACACTTTTTATATTTTTTGGGACGACATTATTATATTTTTGAATATATTTTTAAGTACGCAGCTTCGAATAATTTTATGTACAATATTATATGTATTCAGTTCTTAATTATGTATTCAGCTACTAAGCACCTATAATTCATGTTGAAAGTATAGGCACAAAGTCCATTAAATTTTAGGTGGTATAATTCGGATAAATATATATCCCCTAAAATTAGAAGTATAACACTACAAGTTTTGGTTTACCGTTAATATACACATATTCTAAGGATGATATGAAGATTGCATTTGAAACTCTATCACGTTTTATATGTACCGATTTATGATCTCCGGCTGAAGAATAGGATATCGCCTCTCTTAGCCAGTGGTCATAAAAAAATTGGAGGCAGTATTATATTGGGATCACTATATTTTTATTTTATGTGGAGTGTATAATAAAGGTATCTGTACATTTTAATTTAAAAATTCAGATGGTGAGTGCCTGTTTTTCTTCTTTTTATATAAATATTTTTTCAGATAAACAGATTTCCAGCATGAAGGAGATAAAATCTTGCATGTTCTTTATTGGATATTCAAAACGTACACACGGTGCAGCGAAAGAGCTCCCTCTGTCTCCCTGGTCAGACCGACATGTTTCGAGCCCTCCGGCTCTTAGTCATGATCTGTACAATATTCAGTGTTTGTAGAAGAAAAAAGGTATTTAATTCTGCCTTTGTCTTTAAATTACAGAAAACACATTTGCAACCATTCCATAAGTTGTGTACAAAACTTGTGACATCATTTAGGAAAACTGTGAGTTTTTATTAGGCCTCATAATAAAATGTCTGGAATACTGAAGAGTTTAAAACAAAAGCCAGGTCTTGTCTTCCCAGAGACAGAATGTGGGTTATAGCAGCAGCAGCCATCTAGGCAGTAGTAGTGGTAGGCCACATTTCTGCCTGTTATCCAAAAGGTGCAAAATTATTATTTAGGACAAGTAGGAGGAGATTATGGACTGAATGGCATACTCCTTCTCTCAGTCACAGCAGGATGATGTGGAGGCCACCTCTGAGTCTGACAAAATGCCTTAGAGCCACTACAACAGATTGTCCAGAGAGTCTCAATGTTGATGACTTGGGTATGAGCAATCAGTGTTTGGTCTGCCCTGAGGGGGAGGTTCAGGAGAATGCAGGGGACCCCATGCATAGCTGTGTTAGTAGTAGAGGTGATGGCACTCGTAGCCATGGTGGTTGTGGTAGGGGCAGTGGTAGCGAGCAGGGAATCTGGACGGGGGCCAAGGAGCTCACAATGACATATTAAAGTCTGAGAAAAGTGGTGGGAAGGGTAAGGACTTGGATGTAGAAATCACTAAGGATGGTGAAAGAGGTTTTGATACTACATTTTATACAAAGCTTACAGATAAGGATAATACTCTACTCTACACTAGTCACCACGCCCGACATACCTTTAAAGGTATACCTAAAGGCCAGTTGATAAGAGCAAAACGTATAGCTAAAAAGAATACTGACTATATAAAACAGGAAAAACTGATACAACATAAATTTATTAAGAAAGGCTATCCCAAAAATATGATGGATAATATAAAAAAGGAAGTTGAACAAATTCCCAGAGAGTCTTTATTAAAAAGGAAGATTAAAAAGGATACTAAAGATCATCTACTGTATATAGGGACAAACGATCGTCATGCAATATTATTTAAAAAAACTATCGATAAATATTGGGACATATTACAATATGATAAAAAGTATGGTAGACTATCGAAAACAAATCCGGGTTTGCATATCGAAAAGGAAGAACAATAGGAAACAGACTAATTAAGGGGGACATAAAAATTACATAATAAAGATTGACAAACTTTGTAAGCCACTTAAAGAAAGGGTTTCCCTGTTTATCCTGTATGAACTGTAACCAAATTTTAAGAGGACAGAACATTAACCATCCAAGAAAAGGATATAAAATTCCTATGTACCATTATGCCACATGTATGACTAAAAATGTAATATATGGATTGAGGTGTCCTTGCAGCATGTGGAACATAGGACAAACTAAAAGGGAAATACGAGTACATATAGTTGCAGAAGTGAACTGCGTATATATTTTTCTTTTTGTACTGAAATACAGCACTAAACGCTTTCACCACATATCACTGCAGAAGTAAACTGCATATATATACAAACCGGATTCCAAAAAAGTTGGGACACTAAACAAATTGTGAATAAAAACTGAATGCAATGATGTGGAGATGGCAAATGACAATATTTTATTTGTAATAGAATGTAGATGACAGATCAAACGTTTAATCCGAGTAAATGTATCATTTTAAAGGAAAAATACGTTGATTCAAAATTTCACGGTGTCAACAAATCCCAAAAAAGTTGGGACAAGTAGCAATAAGAGGCTGGTAAAAGTAAATTTGAGCATAACGAAGAGCTGGAAGACCAATTAACACTAATTAGGCCAATTGGCAACATGATTGGGTATAAAAAGGGCTTCTCAGAGTGGCAGTGTCTCTCAGAAGCCAAAATGGGTAGAGGATCACCAATTCCCACAATGTTGCGCAGAAAGATAGTGGAGCAATATCAGAAAGGTCTTACCCATTGAAAAATTGCAAAGACTTTGCATCTATCATCATCAACTGTGCGTAACATCATCCGAAGATTCTGAGAATCTGGAACAATCTCTGTGCGTAAGGGTCAAGGCCGTAAAACCATACTGGATGCCCGTGATCTCCGGGCCCTTAAACGACACTGCACCACAAACAGGAATGCTACTGTAAAGGAAATCACAGAATGGGCTCAGGAATACTTCCAGAAACCATTGTCAGTGAACACAATCCACCGTGCCATCCGCCGTTGCCAGCTGAAACTCTACAGTGCAAAGAAGAAGCCATTTCTAAGCAAGATCAACAAGCTCAGGCGTTTTCACTGGGCCAGGGATCATTTAAAATGGAGTGTGGCAAAATGGAAGACTGTTCTGTGGTCAGTCAAGTCACGATTCGAAGTTCTTTTTGAAAATCTGGGACGCCATGTCATCCGGACCAAAGAGGACAAGGACAACCCAAGTTGTTATCAACGCTCAGTTCAGAAGCCTGCATCTCTGATGGTATGGGGTTGCATGAGTGCGTGTGGCATGGGCAACTTGCATGTCTGGAAAGGCACCATCAATGCAGAAAAATATATTCAGGTTCTAGAACAACATATGCTCCCATCCAGACGTCATCTCTTTCAGGGAAGACCCTGCATTTTTCAGCAAGATAATGCCAGACCACATTCTGCATCAATCACAACATCATGGCTGCGTAGGAGAAGGATCCGTGTACTGAAATGGCCAGTCTGCAGTCCAGATCTTTCACCTATAGAGAAAATTTGGCGCATCATAAAGAGGAAGGTGCAACAAAGAAGGCCCAAGACGATTGAAGGGTTAGAGGCCTGTATTAGACAAGAATGGAAGAGCATTCCTATTTCTAATCTTGAGAAACTGGTCTCCTCGGACCCCAGATGTCTGTTGAGTGTTGTAAGAAGAAGGGGAGATGCCACACAGTGGTGAAAATGGCCTTGTCCCAACTTTTTGGGGATTTGTTGACACCATGAAATTCTGATTCAACATATTTTTCCCTTAAAATGGTACATTTTCTCAGTTTAAACTTTTGTTCAGTGATTTATGTTCTATTCTGAATAAAATATTAGAAGTTGGCACCTCCACATCATTGCATTCAGTTTTTATTCACGATTTGTATAGTGTCCCAACTTTTTGGGAATCTGGTTTGTATTTTTTTCCAGAGATAAAAGCCACTAAAGGCTTTTCAACATAGCATTTGCCCCTAAGAACAAATTGCTGGAATGACAGAGCTGTATAATGGCCACAGTATTTGGATCCGCAAATAATCTTTCCCTGCACTTGTAAATCGCTTTTCTAGCACTGTCCCTAGTGCCTTCTGACGTCTCTCCCTGCACTAAGATGCTGTGAAATGATTCGTCCCTATCCTTTCCCTGCACTTTAAATCGTTTTTTCAGGTTTTTGTTTGTCACAATGAGGTTTTTCCTATTGCTGTCCCTAGCTCCTTCTCATGTCTGTCCCTGCACTCCGAACGCTGGAAAATGTCTGAATCCAAGATGGCCACCGTATTTATTGAGCTGTGACATCACAGGGCTGGTTGGCTGCTGATTGGCTGCATGCATGGCATTATGGATCATCCCGCCTTACCAGAGTTCCTTGCCCCATGTCCTCACACGTGTAGCCGCCATTTTAGCCACTATTTTAGGAAAAATTGCAATTCGTTACCACCAAGCGCGAGGAATTTCGCATTAGTTGCAAATCAAATTTTTCCTGAAATTTGGATCGAATTCCAATTCCTCAGCTTCGATTCGCTCATCTCTAGTATCAAATTACAATATTTTATATTGTTTCTGTTTTTGAGAGCATCAAGACTTCTGACTACAAACACGGTACCAAACCCTTTTTTTTTTTCTGTTTCTTCTGAATACGACACACTTGTGCATGTCATATAGGCAGGCATTCTGCCTCCATATCTATATACTTTGTATGTCAGTGTCACTCTGACATCATTTGCTATTGCTTAAGAGATTATGGAGTGGGAAGGGGGAGAGAAAAAGCAAACATTCATCAAAAAAATTTACAAGAGATAACTTCTTTTTCTAACAATTCTGAGTCTTAGTTACTAGAGGGAGTTAAATACCAATATTATAATATATATAACACATAATGTATCATCTATTCTGGCAATTCCCTGTACCGCACTCTATGTTAATTTGGGTTTTAATTCCTTTTTTCTTTTGAATATACCATATTGTCAATCTTGATGGAAGTTAACTGACAGGTGACATGCCCCTCCTACCTGTTTGGGCACCAACACCTGTAATTTAAAACAGACCATGCCACATATTCTGTAACCCTTCTTGTAATTTAAGGAAGGTACGCCCTGAAGCACATCATTTGCATCAAGGAAATTCCAATATACTTAACTCTGTTCTCTATCCACCGAATCGTAAGTGCTCCTTCTTTTTTTTCTCACTGCATCTGGAGCTTGATACCATTTTGACATGTGCATGACTTTATTTTCATCATGTTTTGTTCAAATTTTTTGAAAGGTAATGCAATGAAAAAATGACAAATCAGCCATTTTGATGTTTTTTCTGTTACAGTGTTTGCCATATGGGATTTAAAAAAATTTATGTTTTAATAGTAAGGGCATTTTTGGATGGGGAGATGCCAATTCTTTTAATTGTTGATTTATTTTTATTTTAAGTTTGGGGAGAGGGGGTGATTAGAATTTTTATATTTTTTATATTTTTTTTGGTATGCTTTCATAAAGTTCCCCTAGGGAACTTGAACATGGAGTCATTAGATTGCTGCTCTCATAGACTCCAATTAATTAGCATTGTAGTCTATGAGAACTAAGTGTTCTTATGGAGCCTTCCAACAGCCAGGATCTCCATAGGAACATAATTGGCAGCCTCTAACCCTCCAAAGGGACCGAGATTGACATAGAGAATAAACGCCTCCCACAATCGCCACTAGGGGGAGCCTTTCCAGAGACTGGAGTTTTCAGCCTTCAGATGCCAGTGGTCACATTTGAATATGGCATCTGAAGAGTTAAATGTCTGCAATTAGAGTTATCGCCAATTGTGGACATTATCCCCATGGCTCCATTGCTGTCCGAGTGCCATACTTAAACCGACAACTTCCATGGTACATATACAGCAGTGGTCGTCGAAGGGTTAATATTATTAGTAATTTATCAGCATTGGTTTATCTTCTTACAAAGCATATAAGTCCTACAAATGTATCTTAAGGGATCTCCACTGACTGTAATCCATAGACCGTAGGCCTAAATGTGCATATAATGCACAATGTACATAAATAAACACTTGTATACAGCACACACAGTAATTGTCCTTTCACATGAACCAATAATCAGGCCAATTTTTGGGGGAAATTTCCATTCCCAATAATTGACCAGTTTAAAAGGTGCCGGCGATCGCCCAATGAATGAGCAAACCCCAATTCATAGGGTGCTCATGTCTTTTGACCGCCACAATTTCTGTGCAGCAGATTGGCCTAAATGCAAATGCATCTCTCATCTCCTAGCCAATTATCGTGAACATTTGGTTCCTTCCCAGGAATTGTCAGAACCACCAGTCCCTGTAACAGGACCTTGAATGTTCTCTTGTCTCATGAAAACAAAACAAAAAATTATATTGATCATCAGAGCATAAATGGAGATAAGTGGTATGTTTGCTGGTCCATTCATATATTTATTTGTCTTCAGTTACAGTGATATTACACAGCAGTGACTACTACTTCCCATGTATTATATCTGCACAGTTTCACTTAATTCCATTTACAACAATTATGATCAGTTCCGAATTATGACATTTTATGATTTATGGGGCAGTTTAGTTAATTATATTTGTGGTCCTGTGATATTTTCTCAACTATTTATGAGCTTAGTCATGCACTTACTGAACACGCTCTGGTATAAAATAATTTGATCCCCCTAATACTTCCTGTATTCATTGTAATTAATATAAATATTTTCTTGCCTTATTAACATTTTGCTCTATGGGAGAGCAAAGCAATAGTTTAATTTGTTCCTAAATATTGGAGGTTCATTATTGTTTTTTCAATGTTTCACTCACAGTGTTTCAATTTTACTCCCACCTAACGGCAAAAAACAACCTAAATTACCATATTTAAGTTCAGTGCTCATAGTGTGGATTAGCAAATGGCGCATGCACTGTAAGCCCTTGGGTTAAGGTCATACATAGGGCAAGTCAAAAGTATACTAGCAACCATTCAATAATCACTCATATACCTATCGTTACGGATGTAAAAGTGCAGGTGGGTCATTTAAAACATAAACATAAAAACTGTGAAGTAATTTATCACAGAACAAAGCCTACCATACAAATAAAACCTTCTAGGTGTCCCCTTCAGGAATTGAAAGCCAATGAACCAAGACTTCAAAATGCATATCAGACATGGAGGAGTTCTAATAACCCTACAGTAATATAGCATTTATTTTAGAGAAATCTCACGAGGCACGTGATGATGTCATCACATCGACCGGAGTAGTGACATCATAAGTCATCACGCACAGGATTTTGCATGGGATCTTCAAGCAAGTTAGCCATGGCGACCTCTTCGCGCTCAAATGGACAAGGTAAGTATGACATTTTTATTTTACCTCAATTTAAGGGAACATCGATTCATTACCACAAAGCATTAGATAATTTGGCTTTGCAGAAAATTAAATTTTTCCTGAAATTCGGATCAAAGTCCACCTTTGAATTGCTGAACAAAAGATGTATAAAGGAAAATTAGGGAAATTAAAGAGGACCTGTCACCACAAAAAGCAACACAATCTGAAAGTACCATGCTATAGAGCAGAAGAAGCTGAGCAGATTGGTATTTAGTTTTTTTCTATGTTTTGCTTTTTCCACCTCCTGTGAACAGCTACCAATACAGAAGGGTGGGGTTATCAGTGATTCATAGCATTGTGTGTATAAGGCCCCTTTCACACGGGCGAGTTTTCCGTGCGGGTGCGATCCGTGCGGCGAACGTATGGCACCCGCACTAAATCCTGACCCATTCATTTCTATGGGGCTGTGCACATGAGCGTTGTTTTTAACGCATCACTTGTGCATTCAGTTGAAATCGCAGCATGCTCTATATTGTCCGATTTCGACGTGACGCAGGCCCCATAGAAATGAATGGGGTGTGTGAAAATCGGATGGCATCCGCAAGCAAGTACGGATGCCATGCGATTTGCACGCACGGTTGCTAGGAGACGATCGGGATGGAGACCCGATCATTATTATTTTCCCTTATAACATGGTTATAAGGGAAAATAATAGCATTCTGAATACAGAATGCATAGCAAACCAGCGCTAGAGGGGTTAAAAAAAAAATAAAAAAAATTTAACTCACCTTAGTCCACTTGATCGCGAAGCTGGCATCTCCTTGTGTCTCCTCTGCACTGACCGGCTTCTCCTCTGCGCTGAGCGGCTGAACAGGACCTGGGGTGAGCTGCTCCATTAAATATCGCTCCGGTCATCACATGGTCTTTTATCATGGTGAATCACCATGGTAAAAGATCATGTGACGTACCATGTGATGACCGGAGTGACGTCATCGAAGGTCCTTAACCTGTATTTAATGGAGCAGCTCACCCCAGGTCCTGTTCAGCCGCTCAGCGCAGAGTAGACACAAGGAGATGCCAGCTTCGTGATCAAGTGGACTAAGGTGAGTTAAATTATTTTTTATTTTTTTAACCTCTCTAGCGCTGGTTTACTATGCATTCTGTATTCAGAATGCTATTATTTTCCCTTATAACCATGTTATAAGGGAAAATAATACAATCTTCAGAACATCAATCCCAAGCCCGAACTTCTATGAAGAAGTTCGGGTTTGGGTACCAAACATGCGTGATTTTTCTCACGCGAGTGCAACGCATGACAATGTTTTGCACTCGCGCGGGAAAATCGCGCATTTTCCCGCAACGCACCCGGCTCTTATCCGGGCAAAAAAACTGACGCCCGTGTGAAAGAGGCCTAAGTGTGCATAAGAGTCACTGATAACACCTCCCTCCTGCACCTATATAGGAGGTAGAAATAGCAATGATAGAAATGTATAAATTACAGGTTTTACTGTATCTTTTCCCACAAAAATAAAAATAAAAAATAAATATATATATATGAAAGTCGAAAAACGGGCAGCACTCCATAGAATAAAAATAGAAAAAAGTTTATTCACCCAAGCAGGACAATTGGGTTTGCTTAATCCCAACTGGGCCAGCTGCACCCCCTTGTCTTCCCAATAGACGGTGATGCCACTTTTTTTTTATATATATATCCAGAAAACAAAGGGTCAATTCCAGCTTCTGACGTGTTTATATATATATATATATATATATATATATATATATATTTGCTCAGCTTATCCTGCTCTATAGCATAGTGCTTTCAGACTGCCTTGAACTTTGTGGTGACAGGTCCTCTTTAAGGTAATTATCTATACTTCAGTATTAGGCAGTAGTAGCAGGTCCCCTTTAAATCCCTGCAGACTATCCTAGGGACCATATATTGCAGAACTGGTTGAGAGCTAGTAATAGCAAAAAATGACAGCATTTAAGTCCAGACCAGCCATATTATGACTAATATTGTTTTCTGATAAAACTACTACAAGGGTAGAAAGTTATTAAGTTGATCCTGTGACATTATGTGACAGTCTTTTTTAGGTCAGGAAGCATTTTTCCCTGTAAGTCAAAACTGGCTACATTCGCTCAAGGGATTTGTTGTGCCTTCAACTGACTGTAGCAACTAGGTCAGGAAAGCTTGACAGATACGCACCTTTTTAACTCTGGTATCTACAGTGTATGAGGACAACAATCAGGGAGCAGTGCATGTAATGAAGCTGTCATACAGGGAGTGCAGAATTATTAGGCAAATGAGTATTTTGACCACATCATCCTCTTTATGCATGTTGTCTTACTCCAAGCTGTATAGGCTCGAAAGCCTACTACCAATTAAGCATATTAGGTGATGTGCATCTCTGTAATGAGAAGGGGTGTGGTCTAATGACATCAACACCCTATATCAGGTGTGCATAATTATTAGGCAACTTCCTTTCCTTTGGCAAAATGGGTCAAAAGAAGGACTTGACAGGCTCAGAAAAGTCAAAAATAGTGAGATATCTTGCAGAGGGATGCAGCACTCTTAAAATTGCAAAGCTTCTGAAGCGTGATCATCGAACAATCAAGCGTTTCATTCAAAATAGTCAACAGGGTCGCAAGAAGCGTGTGGAAAAACCAAGGCGCAAAATAACTGCCCATGAACTGAGAAAAGTCAAGCGTGCAGCTGCCAAGATGCCACTTGCCACCAGTTTGGCCATATTTCAGAGCTGCAACATCACTGGAGTGCCCAAAAGCACAAGGTGTGCAATACTCAGAGACATGGCCAAGGTAAGAAAGGCTGATAGACGACCACCACTGAACAAGACACACAAGCTGAAACGTCAAGACTGGGCCAAGAAATATCTCAAGACTGATTTTTCTAAGGTTTTATGGACTGATGAAATGAGAGTGAGTCTTGATGGGCCAGATGGATGGGCCCGTGGCTGGATTGGTAAAGGACAGAGAGCTCCAGTCCGACTCAGACGGCAGCAAGGTGGAGGTGGAGTACTGGTTTGGGCTGGTATCATCAAAGCTGAGCTTGTGGGTCCTTTTCGGGTTGAGGATGGAGTCAAGCTCAACTCCCAGTCCTACTGCCAGTTTCTGGAAGACACCTTCTTCAAGCAGTGGTACAGGAAGAAGTCTGCATCCTTCAAGAAAAACATGATTTTCATGCAGGACAATGCTCCATCACACGCGTCCAAGTAATCCACAGCGTGGCTGGCAAGAAAGGGTATAAAAGAAGAAAAACTAATGACATGGCCTCCTTGTTCACCTGATCTGAACCCCATTGAGAACCTGTGGTCCATCATCAAATGTGAGATTTACAAGGAGGGAAAACAGTACACCTCTCTGAACAGTGTCTGGGAGGCTGTGGTTGCTGCTGCACGCAATGTTGATGGTGAACAGATCAAAACACTGACAGAATCCATGGATGGCAGGCTTTTGAGTGTCCTTGCAAAGAAAGGTGGCTATATTGGTCACTGATTTGTTTTTGTTTTGTTTTTGAATGTCAGAAATGTATATTTGTGAATGTTGAGTTGTTATATTGGTTTCACTGGTAAAAATAAATAATTGAAATGGGTATATATTTGTTTTTTGTTAAGTTGCCTAATAATTATGCACAGTAATAGTCACCTGCACACACAGATATCCCCCTAAAATAGCTAAAACTAAAAACAAACTAAAAACTACTTCCAAAAATATTCAGCTTTGACATTAATGAGTTTTTTGGGTTCATTGAGAACATGGTTGTTGTTCAATAATAAAATTAATCCTCAAAAATACAACTTGCCTAATAATTCTGCACTCCCTGTAGTTTGGGTCCCCACGGTTGCTGAACCCTGTTGGAATTTGATTGATATAGTGACATTGGATAATTGATTGAACATTTGATAGAATCTAACTTTTTGCCTACCTATCAGAGAAACCAGATTTTTTTAGTGGTCTCCTGTTTGCTCCTCATGTCGCTTCCTGCAGCAATAGAATTAGTAGGAAAGGTGTGCATTTAATTTTTTCATTTATTGGAAAGAATAGAGCACTCTCTTGCTTGGGTTATGCGGTGTAAAAGGAGGCACTCTATGGCTGGGGTAGTAAATAGGAAGACATTATCTATATATCCTTGTTGAGATTAATATATGTAGTAGTTTATTATGTGGTCACCTTTAGGATCTAGACTCAAGACTAGAAGAGAAAAATAACAACTTTGCTTCCATGTTATATAGCTAAATATATATATGGGTATAAATTGGATATAATTTTTTTGAAGTCACTCCATGTATTCTACTTCCTGTCCTGGTTCTTAACTTCCTCCTTTGTTCAGACTTTTATCAGGACAAACAGCCTCTCTTGAATTTTCTCAGGCAGACCGTTTTCTGCGGCCTGCGAGGAAAGGCCATGAGTTACTCAATTAGCCCATCACACATTACTCAATTAGCCCATCACACATTACACACATAAGTGCATTGCTCTTCTGTTGACATATTTATCTAGGCCTATCAAAAGAACAATAGAACATAGAACTCTCATAATATTATCCTGATTCTACTAATCTAGTATTGTACTAACAGATAACATCTAAAGATCAGCAGATTCAAATAAATTTGCGGCGAACTACGTTAAAAAACGGCTATTTCCTGGCTGCAGATAGCCTTTATGGTGGTGTAGAACACTGTGCTTTGCAGTAACACTGCTGTGGTAGTGAAATTGTACTGTGAGTCCATATGACATGCAGATAACAGGCATCGCTCTTAGAATCACAGCACACTTCACTTATTAGGGCAGTCATGGGGCCAAAACTGACCAAATAACTCAAGTGTGAACTTAGCCGTACTGGTCGATGTTAGGGCCAAAAAGAAGCGCACTCCTTTTACACTGTCGTCAGCTGATTCCACATAGATGTCTACAGAACCTGTTCTATTAAACGCTTATACAAGTAGAGCCCCCCCAGAAGGAGTGGAGAGGGTGTCAGCAGTAAGTTTGTGTAGACGTCACTGATTATTTTGCCCTTCCTCTGATCCGTCAGAACAATAACCGAATGAATCGAATTCCATTATTCATTCATTGTTGACATTTCTTATGTGTAACAGGCTTTTTTTCTGGAAAATTGATGGGTTATTCTAGACCTCCTTTTGCTGTATGGACCGAATTACATTGTCGTGCATCCAGCAGCAAACATAATGAAGACACTGATGACAACACACCAGCAGACTTTGCCTTTACCATCTATTCACAAATAAATCAAGCAACTTCAGTAAGTTGAAAATATTCATGTTATCAGTGACTGCCGGACCCCTGCGCTGATCAGGTGGGTGCAGCTCATGCTCTAATACACATCACAAAAGGCTTTACCACAGATAAGTTCACCACTGAGCGGCAAATATATTTTACTTTTTCCACTAATACACAACACGAAAGGCTTTACCACAGATAAGTTCACCGCTGAGCGGCAAATATTTTTTACTTTTGCCACTAATACACGACAAAAGGGCTGTAAGTTTAGCACTTCTCCACACAACAGCTAATAAGCCCTTTTTTTCCCACTAATACAAGCCAAAAAATGCTTTAGAACATATAACTGCACAGCACAAGGGCAAATAAGACGTAGAAATAGTTCCTTGTGATAAACCCTGTTAATGGCTGTATCACACAGCACTTGCACCCTAATAAGAACGATTTTATGGCATTACGGAGCTGTATAATGTCAATTTGGATCCCCAGTCAGTGCAGCAAGGTGTAATAGGAATGTTTCTATTTCCCAGGCTGTAACCTCCCCTACTGAACCCCTTTCAACATAAATGCTGTGGAATGATTCCTCCCTATCCTTTCCCTAAACCTTGAATAATCTTTCTCTGCACTTGTAAATCGTTTTTTTTAGCACAATGACGTTTTTTCTAACACTGTCCCTAGCGCCTTCTGACATCTCTCCCTGCAATAAGTACACTGGTATATGGCAGAATCTAGGATGGCTGCCACTATTTATAGGGCTGTGACTTCACAGGGCTGGCTGGCTGCTGATTGGCTGCATGCATGGGTGATCCCGCCTTCCTGGAGTTCCTTTCTCCATGTCCTCACACGTGCAGCAGCCATTTTAGGAAAAAATGTGATTTATTAAGACGAAGCGTGAGAAAATTTGGCTTCGGTGCAAATAGAATTTTTTCTGAAATTCGGATCGAATTCCACTTCGTCAGCTTCGATTCGCTCATCTCTAATAACATCTTTCTCTCAGAGTAGTTGTAAACTAAGGCTACTTTCACACTCGCTTTTTGGGGCGGATCCGTCATGGATCTGCAAAAATGGATCTCTTACAATAATACAACCGGATGCATCCGTCATGAATGGATCCGTTTGTATTATTTGTAACATAGCCAAGATGGATCCGTCATGAACTCCATTAAAAGTCAATGGGAGATGGATCCGTTTTCTATTGTGCCAGATTATGTCAGAGAAAACGGATCCGTTCCCATTGATTTACATTGTGTGTCAGGATGGATCCATCTTGCTCTGCACCACATGGCAGACATAAAAACACTGCAGGCAGCATTTTAGTGTCCGACTCCAGAGCGGAATGGTGACTGAACTGAGCCAAACTGATGCATTCTGAGCGGATCCTTTTCTATTCAGAATGCATTAGGGCAAAACTGATTCGTTTTGAACCGCTTCTGAGACCCCATGACGGATCTCACAAACGGAAAGCCAAAACGCGAGTGTAAAAGTAGCCTAACAATGATTTGTTTTACAGGAGTTTTATCTCCCTGGGTTGACTGCTAAAGAAGGACAATATTTTGGATTTTATCTTCAACAGAATAGCAATGTTTTTATGAAAAACATCACAAATTCTTAAAAAAAAGTTTTCTATAAATATTGAGTTTAAAATAATACAGATAGAAGTATCCCTTTAATGATTACTTGTGTTATACATAAAGTTGGATGGACCGTCTTTATGTCTGTTGTGCTGTTATAGCTATTGATTCTTTTGGACCAGTGCCAAACAGACTGTTGAATAGACTATAATCTTTTATTACTGTTACTAGTTCCACTTCAGAGGCCATAACACCCCGATTTCTTCACATTCGACAATGTCTTGAGAAAAAGAGAAAAAATGCTGCCTGAGGTACACTGATGAGGTGTCTACTGAAGAGAAATCGTTAATTCATACTAGCTCGACATCTGAGTCTATTGCATGTATTTGTAGAGCGGCAAATATGCAAATGTATGTAGATTCTGCCACCCGTGTTTTGTGTGGTCATCAAGTAAACTCGTCTTTTGTATATTGTTGTAGATACACACTTTCATTTCATATTTATGGTTCTTCAAATAGATAAAATGCACATTTTCTCAAGAGATATTGATAATTGAAATCACATCATGAATTTATTGTGAGCGAAATATATGAAGTTAGTTTTGGCGGGCCTGCATTTGAGAACTTTGTGCTAAATTTAGCAATTTGCATAAATTTTATTTATTGGTTGCATCTTTACACCTTATACTTTTGTCTAGAAATGCAACTTGTTTTTAGGTTTTTTTTACACCACCCCCTACTGGAGTGAGTTTGAGAAAAAAAAAATTCTAGTTTTTAAAAAGTTGCAGTAATAAATCTAGAGAGAAACTCATTCACATAGCTATCCACACCTACTTTTCCAAACTGGAGTGAGTCATGTAAAAATACAAAAAGTCACAAAAGTGGTCCTAAAAAGTCACAAACTCCTGTTTTGCAACCTTTTGCAGACATAATTCTGGAGTGCAGGGCATGATAAACTCCCCCTATGTGCTCTCAAGGATAATATTTCCTCTCTCTTTAAATGAGTCTCACTAAAACAACCCCGCTGACCACATACAATGGTTATTCAGCACTGCCAGTGAACGAAAAATAAATAAAATTAACAATGGTCAAATGCAATTGGTTTCATTGATTTAATCCATTACTATATGGCATCTTATTAGGCTACTTTCACATCTACGTCTAGCTGTACCGGATTATGTTGGGAATCGGCTGGACAAGAACCACTACATACAGCGAAGATCACAAAGCAGAGACAACAATATGAGATCTTCACTGCATCAGCACAAGCAGGAGATTTCAGGATCAGGCATTGGCGCAGTGATGCTGGGCCCTGTTAGGAGTGGCAACATGAAGAGACAGAGGTGAAACGATGCTCCAAGGGGCTATGCCAGCCCCTCGGTGCCTCAAGGACATAATTTGCATATAAAGAAAAATAGGAATTTTTCTGCATCACTAATACTGATTGCAAAGAGAAAGGGGTCATTTTAATCACCATTATCAGTATGCCTGGTTGAATAGGGTTGATCATGGTGACACATGATACTACAGGGTGGGCCATTTATATGGATACACCTTAATAAAATGGGAATGGTTGGTGATATTAACTTCCTGTTTGTGGCACATTAGTATATGTGAGGGGGGAAACTTTTCAAGATGGGTGGTGACCATGGCGGCCATTTTGAAGTCAGACATTTTGAATCCAACTTTTGTTTTTTCAATAGGAAGAGGGTCATGTGACACATCAAACTTATTGGGAATTTCACAAGAAAAACAAAATGTGTTCAATGTGCTGCCCATTGTGTTGGATTGTCAATGCAACCCTCTTCTCCCACTTTTCACACACTGATAGCAACACCGCAGGAGAAATGCTAGCACAGGCTTTCAGTATCCGTAGTTTCAGGTGCTGCACATATCGTATCTTCACAGCATATGCTACGGATACTGGGCAATTTGTGGATCTGCAAAACACATACGGACGTGTGAATGGACCCTTATGGAAAGGGGACATCATTTTAAAAAAAAGTATTCTAACTGCAATTTGTGCACAAAAAATATTCTCTCCCTTTTTGAAAGTTAAATAAAAACAAAAAAGTTAAAATAAAAATTACATAAAATAAATCTATATGTATCATCAAAAACAAGGCACATACATTATTTACATAACTGAACTGAAAGAAAGTTATGGTTTCAAAGATTCTAGTTAAGTCACTAAACCATGGTAGTTTTCATGGAATCATTATGTTATCCATTTATACAATGTCAAACATTCTTCTTACTGCTAATATACAATATGCTGTTTTCATGGCTACAGTTACGGTATTTTAGATTGACAGAAAATGATAGTTTCATGGATCACAAATTTTCTTCCTCATTTCCTTGTGCAACTGTCCATTTTTATTGAAATGTCAAAAGAAAACCTACACAGTTCCTGTTCCTTGGAAGCTGCTGACTTTGTTGGCACGTTGTACAGCATGAAGCATGACGATGATTGTCTTTTTTAGTGGTTTTCCAACAGAATATCAGAAAAGTCAACTTTTGAAATGTCATGTCTGGGAAAGAACATTGTCAATGTCAGATGCTTCCACCAATGTAAAATATTTGCTGCCTGATATAATCTAATAGAATGGGAATTACAGACGCTGCCTCATAAAACTAGTATTTATTTACATACAGGTTGAATCTCCAAGGTGGCATTCATTATGTTCATAAAATATTTTCTTTGTTGTCATGAAACTGAATTCTGTTTCTTTCATGATACTTTAATATCTTGTAGTTTATTATTTTCAGTGCCAGCAGTTGGCAAATAGATAGATGCCTTCGTTATGTGAGTGAAATACAAATATCTTGGCTGAGGGACAGAAGCCAACTTCCCTAGTTACCATCAAAAGGTTAGTAAAGAAAACGATTCAAAGAAGTACTCGGTCTAATGTATTCTGCACAATTAACATGCTGCGTGTCTATCAATTCCCCATCTTAAAATAGTGCTTTATTCAGAAGCTAAAAAAATCTCTTCTGGAGGAGAAAACAAGTCACTATGTCTCTCTGCTTACAGTCTAACATCAGAAACACTATACTTAGGTGTGTTGCTTTCTTTATTCCTAATACAAAATCTGTTTGCACCAATTTTGATGCTGAAGGAATAGGATGAAAATGCATAAGTCGAAAAACAGTTAATCATTCTCTTAAAGATTGGAAAAACATGGCTGCCAATTTGCAGAAATAGCGCCACATTTGCTCACAGGGTCTGTCTGGGTACTGCAATACAGTATCAGGGCTCATGCACATTTCTGTCCGTGTAGTTTTTTTTTCAGACCGTATGCGAAACCATTTATTTCAATGGGTCCGGAAAAAAAAAATGGAAGGTGAGTCCTGTGCATTCCGTTTTCGTATTTTCGTTCTGCAAAAAAATAGAACATGCCCTATTATTATCCGCATTACGGACATGGATAGTACTGTTCTACTAGAGGCCAGCTGTTCCGTTCTACAAAATATGGAATGCACACGGATGTCAGCCGTATATTTTGCGGATCCACGTTTTGCCGACCGCAAAATACATACGGTCATGTGCATGAGCCCTCAGTCACCACATTGGGACTAAGCTTCAAAGAGTGGCACTGTTTCTGGAAGTAGGCAGCCAGGGCCGCATCACCAATTAGGGGCACTATGAGGATGGAGAGAGAAGAGCACTATGGGGGCATCTACTGGTGGCACCATATAGGGGTATTTTATACTGGCACCCATTGTGGGGGCACTATGGGGACGTTAGGCTCTACTGGGTGCACTAAAAGTTTTTTTTTCCCATACTGATACACACAAACGGGGAATTGGCACACGTTATGGAGGCACTATGGGGACATTGGTTCTACTGGGGGCATTAAAAGGAGGTATTTTTTGTACTGGCACACAACAGGGGTCATTATGGGGTAATTTTATTTACTGGCACACATTATAAGGGGACTTTTTTTGTACTGCAACACATTATGAGGGCAATTTTTTGTACTAGTGCACATTATAAGAGGGCATTTTTTGCACTGGCACATATTATAAGATACATTTTTTTGTACTGGCGCACATTATAAGGGGGCATTTTTGTACTGGTTCACATTAGGTGGCATTTTTCTATTGTCACACATTATAAGGAGCATTATTACTACGGGGGGGGGGTCATTATGGTGAGCTTTATTACTTTTGGTAATAAAGGTACTTTTATTACACTATTACTGTGGGGGGTACCCTGGCACAGTATCAGCTTGGCACAATTATTTTTGAGGGTCATTATGTTTATACCAGTAGTGTCAAGGGCACTATTTTCTGGGCGCAGTTATTTTTTAGGGCACTGCTTGCAAATAATTATTGAAGGGGCACTATCTGTATGGTACTAGTATTTGCAGCGGCCTGTTTCTGCAGTAAAGTATTAGTGAGCACAGTGGGCACAGTATTGGGGGTGGCAGGATGGGGTGTTCAGAAGGTGAGAGGATGATGAAAAAGCAGGAAACTAAGGTGTCTGTCAAACTCTGCAGAGTCAAGAGATGGCTGAAATAATAAAAAAAATCATGGCGATCTGAGCTGAAGGAGATGAGAAAAGAGAATATCTACATCAGAGGAGACATCACAGGATGTAAAAGGCATGTGGCAATGTATGGCCCTGTATGTTTTGTAGTGCTGTATATAATGTTAGGAGGAAAGAGGTTAGGTTAAGAATTTGGCATATGGATGGGGGGGGGGGGCGCCATTTAAATTTTCACCTCAGGCAGCAGTAAGACTAGGTGCACCCCTTTAGGCAGCCATGTTTTTTCTTATCTTATGAAACCCCTTTAAATGAAAACTTGTCAGAGGAAACATGCTGCTCTATCAGCAGAGTAGCTCAAAAGGCTGAGATATCTTTTTTTTTATAGATTCAGTATAACATGTAATTCATTATTTTAAATCATTGCACACTGTGGGCTTACAGTCCAGTGGGTGGTCCTACACATTCATATAGGAAGGGATTTCAATCAATGAGTGAGGCCATTCACAGTTTCTGGTATGTCAAGTAAGTTACCTTTATTTATACTGAATCTTTATGATAGCAACTGGACTTGTCATACAGCATTCTCCTATTTACAAGAAAATGTTGGGTAAATTGCCCAATCCTTAAAGGAAATGTATCATAAAAAATGGCTTATTGTTTAAATCATGTTTTTTATGTTAAACATATTTTTGAAGAATTTTTTAGTTATTTTTAATTTCCCATGTCACTATCTATGTTTAAACAAGAAACATGAAATGCTGCAGTTTTTGCACTGGCCACTAAGGCTGAATTCACACTTCAGTTATTTGGTCAGGTATTTCAATCAGTTATTGATTGCCGAAGCCAGGTATGAGTCAAAATAACAGAACACGTGCAGATCTTTCCATTACACCTGATCTCTGAGTAGGCTTCACTACTGGTTTTGGCTCACAATAAGGCCCCCTGCACACGAACGTGTGCTTCCCGTTGCCGTATTGCAGACCGCATTTGCGGATCCGCAATACACGGGTGCCGTTCCGTGGGCATTCTGCATCACGGATGCGGACCCATTAACGGATGCGGGTCCGCAAACTCGGAGATGCGGAATTGTACGGAATGGAAACATGGAACGGAACCCCACATGTCCTATCAAGTGAATGGGTCCGCGATCCGCTGCGGCTGCCCCACGAACTGTGCTCGTGCATTGCGGCCCACATTCTGCAGGCCGCACCACGACCACGGGGCGCACACGTTCGTGTGCAGGGGGCCTAACTGGTGGAAATAACTAGTCAGACCACACATGGAGTACTGTGTACAGTTCTGGGCTCCTGTAAACAAGGCAGACATAGCAGAGCTGGAGAAGATTCAGAGGAGGACAGCCAAAGTAATAACTGGAATGGGGGGACTACAGTACCCAGAAATTATTATCAAAAGTAGGGTTATTCACTTTAGAAAAAAGACGACTGAGAGGAGATCTAATAACTATGTATAAAAATATTAGTGGTCAGTACAGAGATCTCTCCCATCATCTATTTACTGGTATCCCCAGGACTGTGACGAGGGGACATCCTCTGCAGCTGGAGGAAAGAAGGTTTGCACACAAACATAGAAGAGGATTCTTTACGGTAAGAGCAGTGAGACTATGGAACTCTCTGCCTGAGGAGGTGGTGATGGTGAGTACAATAAAGGAATTCAAGAGCGGCCTGGATGTATTTCTGGAGTGTTATAATATTACAGGCTATAGCTACTAGAGAGGGGTCATTGATCCAGGGAGTTATTCTGATTGCCTGATTGGAGTCAGGAAGGATATTTTTTCCCCTAAAATGTGTAAAATTGGATTCTACGTCACAGTTTTTTATTTTATTTTCTTCTTCTGAATCAACTTGCAGGATGACAGGCCGAACTGGATGGACAGATGTCTTTTTTCAGCCTTATAAACTATGTTACTATGTAACTGACCAAATAACTGAAGTATGAACTTGTCCTTAGCCCAATAATAGGCACAACTTCTTGGTCTGTACAGATCACTTTACTGCAGTTTCCTGCTTATCTATACACAGAGGTGATATCATTACAGGCAGGATTAGAATGACAGATAAAACAGGATCCAACATTCACTTTACCAAAATCCATATTGTTTTCTTATCCAAACATTCAATTGTATATACAGTAGTTTCAGTTAACATTTCTTTGTCAGCATATCATCTTATAGTGTATTGTGTGTATCGCAAGAAAATTTAGACTAGTACCTTCAGAATCACAGGTGCATATCCATGAAGCAAACATAATTACAAAAAACAAAATGGCTGCACACCGTTATATATACAAACAATAGAGCTAAGAAATGGGGGTCATTCTAGATAAAAGTGGTACAATACCGACTATAAATGAGTAATGGAAGCTCTTAGCGCACATACGTGTCGGGCCCATCTACCAGGCATCAAGGTGGCTCCTGCAGATGGGTCCCTAACACTAAATATACTGCCTCGTATGTGCGCTAAGAGCTTTCATTACTCATTTATAGTCGGTATTGTACCACTTTTATCTAGAATGACCCCCATTTCTTAGCTCTATTGTTTGTATATATAACGGTGTGCAGCCAATTAGTTTTTTGTATTGTGTGTTTCAAGAAGAAATAAATCCTCCTGCTTACCTCACAATATCCTATTTAGGGCTCATTCAGACGGCCGTATGCTGTCCGCAAAAATGCAGATACGTTTTTTTGCAGACAGTTCAGCATGTCCGCAAAAAAACTTATTGCATTCTGTTTTTTTGCTGACCCATAGACTTCAATGGGGCCATGTCCTGATTTCCACTGACAAGTATAGGACATGTTTCATTTGTTTTGATGAGCTGTGCAATGGAAGAAAAGGCACTATAGAAGTGAATGGGACAGCATCTAATCCACAAAAAAACAGATCCGCATTTTTGCTGACAGCATACGGACGTCTGAATGAGCCCTAAGACTCGGGTGGAGGCCCTGCGTTACTAAAGAAGATGAAATACGTAAAACTCCCCTTTATGTTAGAGACTTAGGGTCCATTCACACGTCCGCAAAAGGGTCCGCACCCGTTCCCCAATTTTGCAGAACGGGTGCGGACCCATTAATTCTCTATGGGCCCGGACGTAAAGCGGAGAGCACATAGTGTGCTCTCCGCTTCTGCATTTGCGGAGCGCAGCGCCGAACTTCCGGGTTTCGGCCCCGAACTTCTGGTCCGCAGAGCCGCAAAAGATAGAACATGTCCTATTCTTGTCCGCAGCTGCGGACAAGAATAGGCATTTTCATAGCGGGTGCCGGCCGGGTGTGTTGCGAATCCACAACACACCACGAACAAGTGAATGGACCCTAAGTCAGGAGGTGTTACATATGGATAAGCTATGAGAAAGGATGATATGTTTCATCTGAAAAACATAGCTTTTTAATCTTTTTTTTGTTTGTTTTTTTGTATTGTATGATGTTTTTATGTATAGATCAGCGGCTCACCCTATGTACTGAATGGACAGGGTGCTCACCTCTCGGTCCACCCAGACCGCACGGAAGGTAAAAATTGTATAATAAGAAAATGAGGGGCACTCCGTATAAGGGAACAGGAGACAATAGTTGGCAGTACAAATTTAATGTCGCATCAGATCATCATACATAAAACCAAACAATAAAATATAATAAAAAATATAATAAAATATATTATCACAATGAAGGCAGGATCCTGAATAAATCGTACTATTTCAAGAGTCCATGAGACGCTAACCATCTAATAGTCAGTCACAACAGGTGATAGAGGCTGATTGCCGTTCCCAGGATGTATCCTTCAAATGTATCACAAGGAGGTGCAGGATCTCAACACTGTCCAATTTGCAACAACCAAAATCAAGCGATACTTTTGTCAAGTCCTGAGCAGAGATGCTCTTCTGGTATAATAACACAGTAGCAGTCGAGATCTCTTACCCTCTGTATCCACTCCGCTCACATGAAGACTCGAGGTAGCGGCCGAATGTAGCTAACGCGGCGTCCCACGTGATGTAGAGTCTGACGTGACGCCTCACGTGACTCACCAGCTTGAGTTGTAGTAGCGTATTCCTATGGCGCTCACCACCTCTGTGCCGGACTGGCTATGCAGATGACCCCGACCGAAGCAATCACTCCACGGTCACTCGCAGTACTTGGGGGAAAAAAGGCTCACTGTCTCGACTTGCCCAAACGCGTTTCGGGGTATACACCCCTTCCTCACTGGACTCTTGAAATAGTACGATTTATTCAGGATCCTGCCTTCATTGTGATAATATATTTTATTATATTTTTTATTATATTTTATTGTTTGGTTTTATGTATGATGATCTGATGCGACATTAAATTTGTACTGCCAACTATTGTCTCCTGTTCCCTTATACGGAGTGACCCTCATTTTCTTATTATATGATGTTTTTATGCACTTGAAATAAAGATTTAGAGTTTTAGGCCTTTTTCACATGGGCGTTGCGGGAAAATGTGCGGGTGCGTTTCAGGAACACACATTTTTCTGCGCGAGTGCAAAACATTGTAATACGTTTTGCACTCGCGTGAGAAAAATCGCGCATATTTGGTACCCAAACCCGAACTTCTTTACAGAAGTTCGGGCTTGGGATCGGTGTTCTGTAGATTGCATTATTTTCCCTTATAACGTGGTTATAAGGGAAAATAATAGCATTCTGAATACAGAATGCATAGTTATATAGCGCTGGAGGGGTTACATTTAAAATTTTTTTTTTTTAACTCACCTTAGTCCACTTGATCGCGAAGCCGGCATCTCCTTCTGTCTTCATCTTAGCTGTAGGGAGGAACAGGACCTGTGGTGACGTCACTCCGGTCAGCACATGATCTTTTACCATGGTGATGGATCATGTGATGACCGGAGTGACGTCACCACAGGTCCTGTTCCTCCACACAGCACAGAAGACAGACAGAAGGGATGCCGGGCTGCGCGATCAAGTGGATTAGGTGAGTTAAATTTTTTTATTTTTTTTTTAACCCCTCCAGCGCTATTGTACTATGCATTCTGTATTCATGCATGAAAATCGCACCGCATCCGCACTTGCATGCTGCGATTTTCACGCAACGCACAAGTGATGCGTGAAAATCACCCCTCATGTGCACAGCCCCATAGAAATGAATAGGTCGGGATTTAGTGCAGGTGCAATGCGTTCAACTCACGCATCGCATCCGCGCGGAATACTCTCCCGTGTGATAGGGGCCTTAACCTCAAATGCCAGAAGATTTGTCCAGGATTCACAGCATAAAGGGTGGATTGAACTAACATAGCCAAGCCTGGGTTCCTCTAGAGCACTGTGGAGTGATCCAAGAGGTGCAGTACTGCTGCAAAAGGGTGAGCAAATAGACGTCTATTTCCTTTTTTTTTTACTTGAGGTTTTACATATGTGCAATCTAGAATCATCATTTTCCAAGCCAGAGACCACCACTATAATCAGAGTTCCAGATATGAGAAATCTGGTTTCTAGTACACAAAAATCTCTAAGAAAGAACAAAAAAAGGACAAGTAAATTTCACTTCCCTACTCGTATTATAAACATGGTGGAGCAGTATCACTGGATCTTTAATGTTCTGAGGTTAGAATGTCAAATGAAGCCATTGATCATTGGGATTTGCTCTGCTGCTGAGGATCTCAAGTGTGAAAGCCTGTATAAAAAGTCCATTGATTGCAAGGCTTTGGAATCCAGTGTTCACCAGTATAACAAAAGATACTTGAATGTTCCCATCAGAATGAAACATATGAGGAAAACTCAGCTAGCCAATGCACAACTCAAGTTCCCACTAAATAAAGGGATGACTGTGGGAGCCATAATGTCTCCAAATCATATAACACGGGAATTCCTAAAATAGTGAACAAGTCTCTTCTTTGGATCTTTCCAAGCATAACATTCATCAAACCTTTCTATGTAGATTTGCTGCATGCTGCCGTTACTCTTAATGTCCCACAGCCTACTTCACTGCTTCTTTTTTCAGATAAAATGCTCCGTTGTTGGCAATGGATACATAACAAATGCACCCCTTTTCAGTCAGGTTAGCCTATTGTTTTTCCTGGTGAAAAGCATCTCTTTCACAGACTGGTTTAGCTTTGTTATGTACTTGATGTCACTTAGATCCATTAATGGCTGAATTACTGAATTTAGAATACTTGAGAGGCTAGAAAAATACTTTAATTATACTTGTAATACTTGATTCATGTCCAGATATACAGTTAAAAACATAAAATACTTAATCCATGATCTACAGAATAGTAATAGCCAAATATAACTCAAATGATAAATTACTGTTCCAGATTGTGGACCCAGTGTCAGCAAGGTTGTCACTGGCTGAACTTTGGCAAGGATTACAAAGTAACCTTCTGTTCTTTAATCTAGACTACCACAAACTCGCATCCCTGGAAGGCATTTTCCCAATCATTTAGTGCGGAGGACATTTGTAAATGGTCTTATTGACATATGCTATCATTCATTGTCTATAGGTCCTATGAAGTCCAATGTGTCTCCAAGGTAAAATTCTGTATTTTGATCTTGCAGTCAAATTCCCTTCTATCTGCACCATATTTCTTGCTTCTGATTTAAAAATTAGTATGGAACAGATGGAAGGGTGTAGAACTGCAGGATCAGACTACACTTTTGTCTGTTACCATAGAGACATAAGGGCAGTGGCGTAGATAGAAATGACTGGGCCCCACAGCATATTTTTGAATGGGGTCCCCCTCCCTCAGTAATTTTATAGTGCCCCCTTCCTTTCATGACACCCCCATTCCTGTGGCTAGTAAAGATCGCTCTCTCAGACCAGGCCCGGCAGCTGTTCCATCAGTTTTATACGCTGTCTATACTGTCACTGTATATATCTTCATTGTGTAATACTGTTGAGGGGGCCTTTACAAAATCTTTTAGTCCTCCTCCTCCTCCTGGATGGGCCTCTTCGGGGTCAGGGACCCAAAGCGGCCGCTTACCCTGCTTCCCCTATAGTTACGCCCCTGCATAAGCGTCTGTATAAGAGATATACACACAAAATGTTAGCATATTTCAAAATTATTAGGATCATTATTAGAGATGAGCGAATCAAATCAGCTGAAAAATTCGATTGGCAACGAATGCAAATTTCCTTGTGCTTCGTGGTAACGAATCGCAATTTTTCCTAAAATGGCGGCTACACGTGTGAGGACTGAGGACATGGGGCAAGGAACTCTGGGAAGGCGGGATCACCCAGATTTACATGCATGCATGCAGCCAATCAGCAGCCAGTGATGTCACAGCCCTATAAATACAGCAGCCATTTTAGATTCTGCCATTTTCCAGCGTTCTAAGTGCAGGGACAAGTGTGAGTAGGCGCTAGGGATAGCAATAGGAAAAGCCTCATTGTGAACAAAGAAATTGAAAAAACAATTTATAAATGCAGGGAAAGTATAGGGAGGAATCATTTCACATCATCTTAGTGCAGGGAGAGACATTAGAAGGCACTAGGGACAGTGCTAGAAAAGCGATTTACAAGTGCAGGGAAAGATTATTTGGGGATCCAAATAGCCATTATACAGCTATGTAATTCCAACAATTTGTTCTTGGGGTGCAAATGCTACGTTAAAAAGCCTTTAGTGGCTTATAAATGTGGAAAAAGAAAAATATATGCACAGTTCACTTCTGCAGTTATATGTGGTAAAAGCGTCTAGTGGCCTATTTCAGTACAGAAATAAAAATATATACACACTTAACTGGTGTAGTTATTTGTGGTATAAGCATTTAGTGGCCTATTTCAGTACAGAAAGAAAAATACATACGCACTTTTCTGGTGCAGTTATTTGTGGTAAAAGTGTTTAGTTGCCTATTTCAGTAGAAAAAGAAAAATATATTCTCAGTTCACTTCTGCAGTTATATGTGTTGAAAGCGTTTAGTAGCCTATTTCAGTACAGAAAGAAAAATATATACGCACTTCACTGGTGCAGTTATTTGTGGTAAAAGCGTTTAGTAGCCTATTTCCGTACAAAAAAAAATATATATTTGTCGCTTTTAGGGTTGTTTTAATTTTCTTTTCATTTTTTTAGTTCAGCTAAAAATATGTCAGACAGAGAAGTGCCAGACCATGTACAGAGGAGTGGCAGAGGCCTAAATGTTTCTGGCGCAGGCAGAGGTCGCAGCAGAGTAAAAGGGCGTGGCAGCAGGAGTCGCAGCGAGAGGCCTGAGCTCCCGGTGTCATCTAGTGGTCATGTCTTGACCAGCAACCCAGTCGTTCTTGATTGGTTAACTCGGTCATCCACTTCATCTTAAGTGACATCAGACACACCCAGCAAACAGTCGGTGGGTTTGTCAGACACACCCTTAGTTGGCATGGCCCGGGAGCAGGCCCTGTGCCCTCACCTGTCCTCAACCTGCCCCTATATGCTTTCACCAGAATTAACTGCAACAGTGCAGTGCGTATATATTTTTCTTATTTTATTGAATTAATACCCTATGCGCTTTCACCAGAAATAACTGCAACAGTGCAGTGCGTATATATTTTTCTTACTTTACTGAAATACGCCCCTATATGCTTTCACAAGAAATAACTTGAACAGATCAGTGCGGATATATTTTTCTTATTTTAGTGAAATACGTCCCTATACGCTTTCACCAGAAATAACTGCAACAGTGCAGTGCGTATATATATTTTTTATTTTACTGAAATATGCCCCTATACGCTTTCACCAGAATTAACTGCAGAAATGCACTGAGAATATATTTTTCTTTTTTTACTGTAATACGCCCCTAAACGCTTTCACCAGAAATAACTGCAACAGTGCAGTGCGTATATATTTTTCTTATTTTACTGAATTACTCCCCTATGCGCCTTCACCAGAAATAACTGAAACAGTGCAGTGCGTATATATTTTTCTTATTTTACTGAAATACGCCCCTATATGCTTTCACGAGAAATAACTTGAACAGATCAGTGCGGATATATTTGTCTTATTTTACTGAAATACATCCCTATATGCTTTTACCAGAATTAACTGCAACAGTGCAGTGCGTATATATTTTTCTTATTTTATTGAATTAATACCCTATGCGATTTCACCAGAAATAACTGCAACAGTGCAGTGCGTATATATTTTTCTTATTTTACTGAAATACGCCCCTATATGCTTTCACGAGAAATAACTTGAACAGATCAGTGCGGATATATTTGTCTTATTTTACTGAAATACATCCCTATATGCTTTTACCAGAATTAACTGCAACAGTGCAGTGCGTATATATTTTTCTTATTTTATTGAATTAATACCCTATGCGATTTCACCAGAAATAACTGCAACAGTGCAGTGCGTATATATTTTTCTTATTTTACTGAAATACGCCCCTATATGCTTTCACGAGAAATAACTTGAACAGATCAGTGCGGATATATTTGTCTTATTTTTGTGAAATACGTCCCTATACGCTTTCACCAGAAATAACTGCAACAGTGCAGTGCGTATATATATTTTTTATTTTACTGAAATATGCCCCTATATGCTTTCACCAGAATTAACTGCAGAAATGCACTGAGAATATATTTTTCTTTTTGTACTGTAATACGCCCTTATACGCTTTCAAAAACTCACTTAAAAACCGTTATACTACAAACCACTGTAGCGTGTCTATAACCGGGGGGAGCAATTCCTCCGCATGCGGTCCGCAGATAACGGCAATCCCCAGCAAAAAATACATGCAATCGAGGATGCCGGGGCAGACCGCATGCAACACAAGGACATCTTACACAAAATGATACATTGTGCAGATGAAAAAATATATACATAAACAAATCAATGAAAAAAATGCACCAAAATTATACTCAACTGACAATACTAGCTAATTCCTCAAGCCAATGTTAAAAGCTGAAAACTTTGCCAATATCTTCCACTCAGGAACATATCGGAGCCCCTCATGCACCACGTCACGGAGTCTCAGCAAGCATGGGGATATGTTTCTGACTGGAAGATATTGGCAGAGTTCTCAGCTTTTAACATTGGCTTGAGGAACTAGTTAGTAATGTCAGTTGCGTATCATTTTAGAACATTTTGGTGCATTTTTTTCCAGTGATTTGTGTATGTATGACTGCAACAGTGCAGTGCGTATATATTTGTCTCATTTTACTGAAATACTCCCCTATACACTTTCAACATAAATAACTGCAACAGTGCAGTTTGTATACTGTATATTCTTAATTTTTTTATGAAATGCTCCCCTATGCGCTTTCACCAGAAATAACTGCAACAGTGCAGTGGGTATATATTAGTATTTTTTACTAAAATACGCCCCTATATGCTTTCACCAGAAATAACTGCAACAGTGCAGTACGTACAGTACAGACCAAAAGTTTGGACACACCTTCTCATTCAAAGAGTTTTCTTTATTTTCATGACTATGAAAATTGTAAATTCACACTGAAGGCATCAAAACTATGAATTAACACATGTGGAATTATATACATAACAAAAAAGTGTGAAACAACTGAAAATATGTCATATTCTAGGTTCTTCAAAGTAGCCACCTTTTGCTTTGATTACTGCTTTGCACACTCTTGGCATTCTCTTGATGAGCTTCAAGAGGTAGTCACCTGAAATGGTCTTCCAACAGTCTTGAAGGATTTCCCAGAGATGCTTAGCACTTGTTGGCCCTTTTGCCTTCACTCTGCGGACCAGCTCACCCCAAACCATCTCGATTGGGTTCAGGTCCGGTGACTGTGGAGGCCAGGTCATCTGGCGCAGCACCCCATCACTCTCCTTCATAGTCAAATAGCCCTTACACAGCCTGGAGGTGTGTTTGGGGTCATTGTCCTGTTGAAAAATAAATTATGGTCCAACTAAACGCAAACCAGATGGAATAGCATGCCGCTGCAAGATGCTGTGGTAGCCATGCTGGTTCAGTATGCCTTCAATTTTGAATACATCCCCAACAGTGTCACCAGCAAAGCACCCCCACACCCTCACACCTCCTCCTCCATGCTTCATGGTGGGAACCAGGCATGTAGAATCCATCCGTTCACCTTTTCTGCGTCGCACAAAGACACGGTGGTTGGAACCAAAGATCTCAAATTTGGACTTATCAGACCAAAGCACAGATTTCCACTGGTCTAATGTCCATTCCTTGTGTTCTTTAGCCCAAACAAGTCTCTTCTGCTTGTTGCCTGTCCTTAGCAGTGGTTTCCTTGCAGATATTATACCATGAAGGCCTGATTCACACAGTCTCCTCTTAACAGTTGTTCTAGAGATGTGTCTGCTGCTAGAACGCTGTGTGGCATTGACCTGGTCTCTAATCTGAGCTGCTGTTAACCTGCGATTTCTGAGGCTGGTGACTCGGATGAACCTATCCTCCGCAGCAGAGGTGACTTTTGGTCTTCCTTTCCTGGGGCGGTCCGCATGTGAGCCAGTTTCTTTGTAGTGCTTGATGGTTTTTGTGACTGCACTTGGGGACACTTTCAAAGTTTTCCCAATTTTTCGGACTGACTGACCTTCATTTCTTAAAGTAATGATGGCCACTCGTTTTTCTTTACTTAGCTGCTTTTTTCTTGCCATAATACAAATTCTAACAGTCTATTCAGTAGGACTATCAGCTGTGTATCCACCTGGCTTCTTCACAACGCAACTGATGGTCCCAACCCCATTTATAAGGCAAGAAATCCCACTTATTAAACCTATCAGGGCACACCTGGGAAGTGAAAACCATTTCAGGTGACTACCTCTTGAAGCTCATCAAGAGAATGTCAAGAGTGTGCAAAGCAGTAATCAAAGCAAAAGGTGGCTACTTTGAAGAACCTAGAATATGACATATTTTCAGATGTTTCACACTTTTTTGTTATGTATATAATTCCACATGTGTTAATTCATAGTTTTGATGCCTTCAGTGTGAATCTACAATTTTCATAGTCATGAAAATAAAGAAAACTCTTTGAATGTGAAGGTGTGTCCAAACTTTTGGTCTGTACTGTATATATTTTTCTTTGTTACTGAAATTCGCCCCTATACGCTTTCAACAGAAATAACTGTAGAAGTGAAATGCGTATATATTTTTCTTGTAGTACTGAATAAGATACTAAAACATACGCCTCTAAAGGCTTTTCAACATAAGACTTGCAACTCAATAACAAAAAGCTTGAATGATAGAGTTGTCTAAGTGCAGGGAATAATCGTTCCCTGCACTTGTAAATCACTTTCCAACCAATGTTCCTAGCGCCTTCTGACATTTCTCCCTGCACTAAGATGCTGTGAAATGATTCCTCCATATCCTTTCCCTGCACTTAAAAATCCTTTTTTCAAATTGTTTTTTCCAATAGCTGTCCCTAGCGCCTTAACACTTCTGTCCCTGCACTCTGAAAAGCTGGAAAATGGCAGAATCTAAAATGGCTGCCGTATTTATAGGTCTGTGATATCACAGGGCTGGCTGGCTGCTGATTGGCTGCATGCAGGCATGTCAATCTGGGTGATCCCGACTTCCCAGAGTTCCTTGCCCCATGTCCTTAGTCCTCACATGTGTAGCCATCATTTTGGGAAAAATGCGATTCGTTACCACGAAGCGCGAGGAAATTCGCATTCATTGCAAATAAAATTTTTCCTGAAATTCTAAATGAATTCCACTTCGTCAGCTTCGATTCACTCATCTCTACTGAGTTCATACTTCAGATATTTGGTCAGTTTTGTCCCCGTGACTGCCCAAATAATTGAAGTGTGCAGTGATTCTAAAAGCGACGCCTGTCATCTGCATGTCATACGGACTCACAGTATTATTTCACTACCAAAGCAGACTCATTATGCGTGTTACTGCAAGGCATAGTGCTCTACACCACTATAAATGCTCTCTGCAGCCCGAAAATAGCTGTTTTTAACTAAATTCACCGCTAATTTATTCTGATCGTATCACATTTTTCGGAAAAAAATTGGCGAACCAGCGAATCGAATTTTGAAAAAATTTGCTCATCTCTAATTATTATATATTTTTGACTGAAGCAATAAATGTTGCCTGCTTTTCCTTTTAAAACTGTTTACTTAATACACATTTATATTTGCTTTATGAAACTGCTTATTTTAGGTCCTACCACAGGAGCCCTATAGATTATAGTCGGGACTGTGAAAATGTTAATTTAAAACCTTCATCTGATTTAATCTGCCAACAGAATTTTATCCCAAAAAACTAGAACTATCCAGGTTTTTATTCCAAATGTGAGATAAGCATTGCTGTTTACCTAGAATAGCAACATTAGGCTGGTTTCACACGGGCGTTGCGGATTGGGGCCGGATGCGTTCAGGGTGCGATCAGTGAAACTCGCACTATTTTGCAAGCAAATTCAGTCAGTTTTGTCTGAGATTGCGTTTAGTTGTTCAGTTTTTTTCGCGCGGGTGCAATGCGTTTTGATGCGTTTTTCACGCGCGTGATAAAAAACGGAATGTTTACAAACAACATCTCTTAGCAACCATCAGTGAAAAACGCATCGCATCCGCACTTGCTTGCGGATGCAATGCGTTTTTCACGCAGCCACATTCACTTCTATGGGGCCAGGGCTGCGTGAAAAACGCTGAATATAGAACATGCTGCGAATGGGTCAGGATTCAGTGCGGGTGCTATGCGTTCATGTCACTCATTGCACCTGCGCGGAAAACTCGCTCGTGTGAAAGGGACCTAAGTGATTCCTGGCTTCAGTTTTACCATGTCAGCCACTTCTATGAACATTTACCACTGATCCAAGTTATCTCCATTTGTAATAAAGCTGGGTGAAATCAGCTTAATATAATTACCCCTTTTTTCAGATTATATGACACAGCAGACTATAAGACGCATCAATAATTAGAGGGAATAAAAAAAACAAAAGAAGGATTTTACTGTACAGTATATTTAATGAGGCTGATATTCAGTTGATATGGTATGGATGTACTAATGTACTGCATGAAAGTCAAAATACAGTTCCTCATCCCATTGCCAGCCACAGTGCCCTATCAGTATCAGCCTCGCAACTAACCTTCCCCCACTGAGTTTACCACACTTTAGCATTGTGCAGAGGAGTTACTGTATGCAAATTGTCTCTGTTTCCAAAAGGAAAAGAAAGTTGAGCCTCTAATGCCACTAGATATATGGTAGCTATCCTATAAGTCAATCAAGTTCAGCCTTTTTAAAAGCAGGCCATTGGACAAAAGTTAAGATTATAGCTAAGTCAGTACTTCATCTGCTGGCAACTGTTTCAAGATGATTTCCTATCATCAGCAAAGAACAGAGAGAACTGATTTAACTGGGTGAGATGCCTTTGTAAGTATCAGGGTGGGGGTTATTATTCCTCCTTTTGGACTGCAATGCTCCTCTGTATAAAAATAAATAAAAAAAAGTCCATCCATCCCTTCTTCCATACTTTTGTTCCTTCATTCCTCTCTTTCTTTCATTCACTTCTTTCTTCCCTTACTCTCTCCCTCCTTCCACACTCCTTTCTTCTTTACTTTCTTTCTTTCTCTATACTTGTATTTACTTAATTTATTTATAGATTAGCAGAACATGACATTTTGTAATATGCATGAAATATATGCATGTATATATACACTCACCTAAAGAATTATTAGGAACACCTGTTCTATTTCTCATTAATGTGATTATCTAGTCAACCAATCACATGGCAGTTGCTTCAATGCATGTAGGGTTGTGGTCCTGGTCAAGACAATCTCCTGAACTCCAAACTGAATGTCAGAATGGGAAAGAAAGGTGATTTAAGCAATTTTGAGCGTGGCATGGTTGTTGGTGCCAGACGGGCCGGTCTGAGTATTTCACAATCTGCTCAGTTACTAGGATTTTCACGCACAACCATTTCTAGGGTTTGCAAAGAATTGTGTGAAAAGGGAAAAACATCCAGTATGCGGCAGTCCTGTGGGCGAAAATGCCTTGTTGATGCTAGAGCTCAGAGGAGAATGTGCCGACTGATTCAAGCTGATAGAAGAGCAACGTTGACTAAAATAACCACTCGTTATCACCGAGGTATGCAGCAAAGCATTGTGAAGCCACAACACGCACAACCTTGAGGCGGATGGGCTACAGCAGCAGAAGACCCCACCGGGTACCATTCATCTCCACTACAAATAGGAAAAAGAGGCTACAATTTGCACAAGTTCACCAAAATTGGACAAAAAAGGAAAAAGCACCCCAGACCATTATGGCGCCCCCTCCACTGTGGCGCGTAGAAAACATCTCAGGTGGGATCTGCTTGTCATGCCAGTAACGTGGGAAACCATCAGGACCATCAAGGTAAAAAAAATTCTCATCAGAGAATAAAACTTTTTTCCACCTTTGAATGTCCCATGTTTGGTGCTCTCTTGCAAAGTCCAAACGAGCAGTTCTGTGGCGTTCAAGGAGATGAGGTCTTTGAAGACGTTTTTTGTTATTGAAGTCTTTCAGTCTCAGATGCCATCTGATGGTTATGGGGCTGCAGTCAGCATTAGTAAGGGCCTTAATTTGGGTCGAGGATCGTCCAGTGTCTTGATGGACAGCCAATTGGATCCTCCGGCTCAGTGCTGGTGAATTTTTTTTGGGTCTTCCACTTGACTTTTTTCTTCTATAACCCTCAAGATCATTTAAGAAATTCCAAATGACTGTCTTACTGCGTCCCACCTCAGCAGCGATGGCGCGACGTGAGAGACCCTGCTTATGCAGTTCAACAACCCGACCACGTTCAAAAAGGGAGAGTTTTTTTGCCATCACAACGTGTGACTACCTGACAGAAAATGACAATGAATCCACATTATTGCGCAGATTTGGCCTTTTAAAGGCATGTGGTCCTAAAATTTTGATCAGCTGAAAAACAGTCTGTTTCAGTTTAATCGTTATTTTCAATTAATTGAATGCTCAAAAAATGTTTTGCCTCACTCTCATTTCTTCTTGTTGCATGTTGAAGCTCTACTTGGAACCTTGTTAAGATCCAACAATGTAAAATATGATTTTTTGCCATTTTTCAAGTGGTATTAAACTTTTTATCAGGACTGTATATATATTTAGTCATATGTAGTATTTTAGTACTAAAGACATAATATGTGTATGGGGTTGTTAAGAGGGATATCATAGTTCAGTTAGCCCATGGATATACTTCACATGCACACCTACGCATAATACTGTTCAGCAGAGAAAGGAGTATATGGCACCAGTATAAGAAAGGTATGTGAGCAGCAATTTAAAGAGGCTCTTTCTTTTGTCTGCATGATAAACAGCTGCAGACAGGACTGAATCCTTTGAGCACTTCTTTGTAACACCCTCTGCGCTTGGTACACTTCCCAATCTCCTTGACTGACAGTGCTAGACATCAGCATGTTGGGGGCAGAGGTAAGTCCTAGAGCTGTCTTGTAGCATCTACATATTATATACACAACTTACTGTAGCTTTATCACACTAAGATATGCTCAAGCCTTCATGCTGCCTGAGGCAATAATTTAAACGGCACCTCCCTCCCCACCATGCCAAATTCCTGACCTAACCCCTTCCCTCCAGCCGGCAACTTGACCAGTATGCATTTGCTATACTGCTATCAGGGCCGTCTTTACCAAGGGGCAAAAGGGGCAGTTGCCCCTGGCCCAGTTGCTCCTGGGGGGCCCAAGGCAGCTGCCTCTTGAGCCCTGCTAGCCACTGCCCCGGGTGTCAGGCTGTCAGCTACACAGGGGGTGCTGCCATGCCATGCCTGCCGGCACTGAGTCTAGGCATCGTACTGTTAGAGCTGTGAATGTGATCTAGGACCTTAGATGACATCATCACCATGTGACCAGTAACCTAGCAATATTACTGGTCACATGGCTATGAGGTCATCACAGGTCCTACCAGTAGTGTTGCTGGAGAAGTTTGCCTTAACTGTGGAGCTTTTTTGTGAAGATTACATCAGAAAAAGGTGACAGGGGCTGTTATGCTGATGTAGTGTAAACTACTGTATAGTGGGGTGCTGTATACTGTGTGGGGGCCTGTATACTGTGGGGGGCTGTATACTGTGTGGGGGCCTGTATACTGTGGGGGGCTGTATACTGTGGGGGGCCTGTATACTGTGTGGGACTGTATACTGTGTGGGACTGTATACTGTTGGGGCCTGTATACTGTGGGGGTCTGTATACTGTGGGGTGCCTGTATACTGTGGGGGGCCTGTATACTGTGGGGGACTGTATACTGCAGGGGGTGCTACCATGCCATGCCTGCCGGCACTGAGTCCAGGCATCGTACTGTTAGAGCTGTGAATGTGATCTAGGACCTTAGATGACATCATCACCATGTGACCAGTAACCTAGCAATATTACTGGTCACATGGCTATGAGGTCATCACAGGTCCTATAAGTAGTGTTGCTGGAGAAGTTTGCCTTAACTGTGGAGCTTTTTTGTGAAGATTACATCAGAAAAAGGTGACAGGGGCTGTTACGCTAATGTAGTGTATACTACTGTATAGTGGGGTGCTGTATACTGTGTGGGGGCCTGTATACTGTGGGGGGCTGTATACTGTGTGGGGGCCTATATACTGTGGGGGCCTGTATACTGTGGGGGCTGTATACTGTGGGGGGCCTGTATACTGTGTGGGACTGTATACTGTGTGGGACTGTATACTGTTGGGGCCTGTATACTGTGGGGGTCTGTATACTGTGGGGTGCCTGTATACTGTGGGGGGCCTGTATACTGTGGGGGGCTGTATACTGTGGGGGGCTGTATACTGTGGGGGCTGTATACTGTGGGGGGCCTGTATAGTGTGGGGGGGGGCTGTATAGTATGGGGGGCCTGTATACTGTGGGGGGGCCTGTATAGTATGGGGGGCTGTATACTGTATACTGTGGGTGCTGTATATTGTGGAGTGTTATACTGTATACTGTGGGGGGCTGTATACTGTATAGTGTGGGGGGGCTGTATAGTGTGGGGTGCTGTATCGTGTATAGTTTTTGGTGCTGTATACGGTGAGGTGCTATACTGCCCTACTGTATACTGTGAGGTGTTGTATACTGTGGGGTGCTGTATACTGTGGGCTGCTATACTGCTCTACTATATACTGTGGGGTACTGTATAGTGTGGGGTGCTATACTGCATACTGTGTGGTGCTGTATACTATAGGGTGCTATACTGCATACTGTGGGGTGCTGGGGTGCACTGTAACACTAGGGTGAGCCGAGCCCTGGTCTCCTTCCTGCAGAGCGGTGCCCACTTCCAGCCTGAGCCCAGCTGCCCAGAGCACTGATCCTGAGCCGCTGGAGACTTCAGAACTGGAAGTATTTACAGTCATTCACTTTACTCTGTGTGTGGATTTTTTGTGTGTGTGTTGTGGTGGAGGGCGTGATTGCCTGCTAAGGTGTGGGAAGGCGGGATCCAGAGGGCCCAAGTAAATTTTTGCCCAGGGTCCAATCAATATTAAAGATGGCCCTGACTGCTATACTGCAGCACAAGGGTCTTTGGGCCCCCTCAGGCTCCTGGGCCCGGTAGCGACTGCTACCTCTGCACCCCCTATAGCTACGCCCCTGACTGCACCTCATGTATTGTCCTGTATATTACAATGCACCCCATGTATAGTCTGTATATTATACTGTACCCCATGTATAGTCCTGTATATTACACTGCACCCCATGTATAGTCCTGTATATTACACTTCACCCCATGTATAGTCCTGTATATTACACTGCACCCCATGTAAAGTCCTGTATATTATACTGTACCCCATGTATAGTTCTGTATATTAAAATGCACCCATGTGTACTCCTGTATATTACACTGCACTCCATGTATAGTCCAGTATATTACACTGCACCCCATGTATAGTCCTGTATATTATACTGCACCCATGTATAGTCCTGTATATTATACTGCACCCCATGTATAGTCCTGTATATTACACTGCACCCCATGTTCCCATGTTTAGCCCTGTATATTGTACTGGACCCCAAGTATAGTCCTGTATATTACACTGCACCCCATGTATAGTCCTGTATATTACACTGCACCCCATGTTTAGTCCTGTATATTACACTGCACCCATGTTTAGTCCTGTATATTACACTGCACCCCATGTATAGTCCTGTATATTACACTGCACCCCATGTATAGTCCTGTATATTACACTGCACCCCATGTTTAGTCCTGTATATTACACTGCACCCATGTTTAGTCCTGTATATTACACTGCACCCCATGTTTAGTCCTGTATATTACACTGCACCCATGTTTAGTCCTGTATATTACACTGCACCCCATGTAAAGTCCTGTATATTATACTGTACCGCATGTATACTCCTGTATATTACACTGCACCCCATGTATAGTCTGTATATTATACTGTACCCCATGTATAGTCCTGTATATTACACTGCACCCCATGTATAGTCCTGTATATTACACTTCACCCCATGTATAGTCCTGTATATTACACTGCACCCCATGTAAAGTCCTGTATATTATACTGTACCCCATGTATAGTTCTGTATATTACAATGCACCCATGTGTACTCCTGTATATTACACTGCACTCCATGTATAGTCCAGTATATTACACTGCACCCCATGTATAGTCCTGTATATTATACTGCACCCATGTATAGTCCTGTATATTATACTGCACCCCATGTATAGTCCTGTATATTACACTGCACCCCATGTTCCCATGTTTAGCCCTGTATATTGTACTGGACCCCAAGTATAGTCCTGTATATTACACTGCACCCCATGTATAGTCCTGTATATTACACTGCACCCCATGTTTAGTCCTGTATATTACACTGCACCCATGTTTAGTCCTGTATATTACACTGCACCCCATGTATAGTCCTGTATATTACACTGCACCCCATGTATAGTCCTGTATATTACACTGCACCCCATGTTTAGTCCTGTATATTACACTGCACCCATGTTTAGTCCTGTATATTACACTGCACCCCATGTTTAGTCCTGTATATTACACTGCACCCATGTTTAGTCCTGTATATTACACTGCACCCCATGTAAAGTCCTGTATATTATACTGTACCGCATGTATACTCCTGTATATTACACTGCACCCCATGTATAGTCCTGTATGATACACTACACCCCATGTATAGTCCTGTATATTATACTGCCCCCATGAATAGTCTTGTATATTATACTGCCCCATGTATAGTCCTGTATATTATTCTGCACCCCATGTACAGTCCTGTATATTACACTGCACCCCATGTTCCCATGTTTAGCCCTGTATATTGTACTGGACCCAATGTATAGTCCTGTATATTACACTGCACCCCATGTATAGTCCTGTATATTACACTGCCCCTCATGTATAGTCCTGTATATTACACTGCACCCCATGTTTAGTCCTGTATATTATACTGCACCCCATGTATAGTCCTGTATATTATACTGCCCCTCATGTATAGTCCTGTATATTATACTGCACCCCATGTATAGTCCTGTATATTACACTGCCCCCCATGTGCAGTCCTGTATATTACACTGCACCCCATGTATAGTCCTGTATATCATACTGCACCCCATGTATAGTCCTGTATATTGTACTGCACCCCATGTATGGTCCTGTATATTGTACTGCACCCCATGTATAGTCCTGTATATTATACTGCACCCGATGTATAGTCCTGTATATTACACTGCACCCCATGTATAGTCCTGTATATTATACTGCACCCCATCTATAGTCCTGTATATTATACTGCACCCCATGTATAGTCCTGTATATTACACTGCCCCCCATGTGCAGTCCTGTATATTACACTGCACCCCATGTATAGTCCTGTATATCATACTGCACCCCATGTATAGTCCTGTATATTGTACTGCACCCCATGTATGGTCCTGTATATTGTACTGCACCCCATGTATAGTCCTGTATATTATACTGCACCCCATGTATAGTCCTGTATATTATACTGCACCCCATGTATAGTCCTGTATATTACACTGCATCCCATGTATAGTCCTGTATATTATACTGCACCCCATGTATAGTCCTGTATATTATACTGCACCCGATGTATAGTCCTGTATATTACACTGCACCCCATGTATAGTCCTGTATATTACACTGCCCCCCATGTGCAGTCCTGTATATTACACTGCGGCCCATGTATAGTCTGTATATTATACTGCACCCCATGTATAGTCCTGTATATTATACTGCACCCGATGTATAGTCCTGTATATTACTAGGTACTAGGTCCAAGGCCTCAACAATAAAGTCAATAAACATAGCACTTTTGTCGGTTTTATGCAGCACCGTCTCGACAGCGCGGAGGCCCAAATCATGAGGAATACGAGTATATAAACTCTCAACGTCTAAGGAGACTAGGTGAAAGTCTTCCTGTCACTCAAGGTCGTTAAGCGCACGAAGAAAATCACCCGTGTCATTCAGATAGGTCGGAGTGCTGCGTAACAGAGGCCTGAGGAGCCAATCAATATAGCCAGATAGGGGCTCAGTCACTGAGCCGATCCCCGCAATGATGGGACGGCCTGGGGGTCGGGTCAGTGATTTGTGAACTTTTGGTACGAAGTACCATGTGGGAATTTTGGGAAAGGCTGGAATAAGTCGCTCTTTCATATTGTTTGATAAAAAGCCACTAAAAATGTCATCAATAGATGCTTGTCCCCCTGGCCCCCCCTCCTCTTGCATGACCTTTTTACTTGTGATGTCATAATGGGGCATGACTCATTTACTTATGACATAATAATCAGGGGGTGTGGTCTAATCCCATAAATTGGGGTTACACCCTGACAGCAGTGTCAGTATCTCTAGCTGGCTCTCACCATGGGGAAGTCCTGGAAGAAGAGGAGGTTGATGCCAAAGACTATTCCTGTGATGAATCCTGCAGAGAAAATGGATGTCGGCCCTCGACAGTATCCCAATGATGTTGACATGAAGTCCGATCACGGTGATGACAAAATGGATGTTGGTCCTCGCCAGTATCCGGAGGATGTGGAGATGGAGGACCTTCCAGGGAACACCATTAACATCAGGGCCTCAAGTACCCGGAAGAGAAAGCGGCCAAGCTGTATCATCTTCCGCCGGCTATAACATCTGCCGATAGGCCCTTACTATACCATCTGCCCCTTGGCCACCATATAACATCTGCTGCTTGGCCCCACTTACCATCTGCCGCCTGGGGCCATTTACCATCTGCGGCTTGGGGCCCATTTACCATCTACCCTTTGGGGCAATTTACCATCTACCTCTTTGGGCCCACTTACCATCTATCCCTTGGGGCCCACTTACTATCTATCCCTTGGGGCCCACTAACAATCTACCCCTTGGGGCCCACTTACCATCTACCCCTTGGGGCCCACTTACCATCTATAGATGGTTTTACTATCCAAACCATCTGAAATTCCAATGAAGATGAGCAGAGCACCACCAGGTCCGGTAAGTTTGGCCCCTTCCCTCCGTCTTCTCCTTGTGTTTTTGTAAACATTTTTTTTATTTAGGTATTTTCTCTTCTAGGATCCGACTACAAAATAACATCAGTAAACCTCTGGTGACAATATTCTGTCCCTGAAAATCTGCCAGAGGTGCGACCCCCGACCTCCTCTCTACAAGTTAGCGGACCTGAATCCAGCCAATTCTGAAGACAGAGCCAAAGCTGCAGAAAATTCATTTGAAACCTTTTATAAATAAACATAGTGTTTTTTGTTTTTTAAAAATTTTGTTTTATTTCTCTTAATTATCAAATTGCACAAATCGTACTCAGACCCTATTTTCTATGGGTATCCTAAGGGTATATTAAGGAAGCTCAGAGCTGGATACTGAAGGGGCGAGTTACCAATATTTAAAAGTGTAATATTTAAAGTTACAAATTCTTCCATAAAATTAGCATGTGCTAAAGTTTGTGACTGTTATTATAGCCGGAAAACTAGTACAAGTCTCAAAAGATCCCCCCCAGGTAATACTCCATCCACTAGTGATATCTCCATTAAGGGTAGGTTAATAAAGTACATTCAAGATGGGCGCTCTCATACTAAGGGTACTTTCACACTAGCGTTTTTCTTTTCCGGCATAGAGTTCCATCACAGGGGCTCTATACCGGAAAAGAACTGATCAGGCATATCCCCATGCATTCTGAATGGAGAGTAATCCGTTCAGTTTGCATCAGGATGTCTTCAGTTCAGTCGTTTTGACTGATCAGGCAAAAGAGAAAACCGTAGCATGCTACGGTTTTTTCTCCGGCGAAAAAAACTGAAGACATGCCTGAACGCCGGATCCGGCATTTTTTACCATAGGAATGTATTAGCGCCGGATCCGGCATTCAGAATACTGGAATGCCGGATCCGTCGTTCCGGCCTGCGCATGCGCAGATCGGTAAAAATGCGAAAAATGTACAAGACGGATCCGTCGGTCCGCATGACAAGCGGAGAGACGGATCCGTCCTTGCAATGCATTTGTGAGACGGATCCGCATCCGGATCCGTCTCACAAATGCTTTCAGGCAGCAGCAGATCGGCGGATCCGGCGGCCAGTTCCGACGACGGAACTGCCCGCCGGATCACACTGCCGCAAGTGTGAAAGTAGCCTAAGCCACCCTTTGTGATGTCATCATTAGAATCCTGGCACAATAACAATTCTTGTTTCCTTAGAAACACTATCTGTGATGTCATCGGTGGCATGACTCTGGGGCATAGATAGGGGGTCAGCACCCATCACCTGAGTGGCCCCCAATCCAGATAATGCCGCACTATGACTACTAGTAATACAGCTAAATAGTGACTGAATATTACCACCGTACTGTTACTAACAGACCACTGTAGGAAGATCAGTATTACCCCCATACATTAATAAGGCTGAAAAAAACGCATCCGTGCATCCAGTTCAGTCAGTTATCCTCTAAGTTAATCCAAAGGAAGGCAAAAAATTCCATGAAGTAGAAACCAATTTTCCTGCTTTTAGGGGTAAAAATTCCTTCCCGGCTCCAGGCAATCACAATAACTCCTTGGATCCCAGACCCTTCTGCCTTCTCCTGTCAATCTACCGTGCAGAGGTCACGGCAGTTGCAGAGAGAGCTGAGGCTCTAGGTGTAACAGAAACGCCCCTGTTGCTCCTAGAGGCTCATTTGCATATATGAAAACATACAGTTTACTTGTTTCAGGCCAATGCCAGCAACAGGAATGTAATGTATTCCTGATTGACAGACTTCTCCCTGTTACAGGGGGAACCTACATATCATGAATACTTCCTGTCTGGAATGAATACACTGTAAGTTCTCCATATCTACAGTGCAATCACACTAAAGGTACAGACTGCTTATTTATACTGATATATCGTATAAGATCATCAGATAACCTTCGCCTTAAAGAATGACAATTTATAATTTTTAGCAAAAAAATACAATCTTTTAATGAAAAAAAAATATTACAGTTGCCTAGTAATTAGATTTTTATTAGATTTTATTATCACATGGGGTTTATATAGTTTACTTTTAGAATTAGTGACTTTTAAAAATACCTTTATTAGGCTACTTTCACACTAGCGTTCGGGCGGATCCGTTCTGAACGGATCCGCTCATAATAATGCAGACGGAGGCTCCGTTCAGAACGGATCCGTCTGCATTATATTAGCTAAAAAAAGCTAAGTGTGAAAATAGCCTCGGACGGATCCGTCCAGACTTTCAATGTAAAGTCAATGGGGGACGGATCCGCCTGAAGATTGAGCCACAGGGTGACATCTTCAAACGGATCCGTCCCCATTGACTTACATTGTAAGTCTGGGCGGATCCGCACGCCTCCGCACGGCCAGGCGGACACCCGAACGCTGCAAGCAGCGTTCAGCTGTCCGCCTGTCCGTGCGGAGGCGAGCGGAGCGGAGGCTGAACGCCGCCAGACTGATGCAGTCTGAGCGGATCCGCTCCATTCAGACTGCATCAGGGCTGGACGGCTGCGTTCGGGTCCGCTCGTGAGCCCCTTCAAACGGAGCTCACGAACGGACCAGCGAACGCTAGTGTGAAAGCAGCCTTAGTGATCATGTGGGTATAGGTATGTATATACCAACAGAGTGTGCTACAATTTCAAAAGAATTTATATATGAATATTTCTTATGACCGGGGAGTAGTGACCCCTACACAATACATTTACTAGTGATACAATACGTCAGTAGGCTTAGGCAGTTCGAGGATCATGTCAACAAAATAAAATAATAATGAGACAGGGTCTGAGGAAAAGGGCAGGGCAGACACAATGCTTACCCTACAGGGCCCTCAAAAGCTGCTCAGCCCAGGGTGACCCCCTGATGGTGGGGGTTCCCTGTCCCCGAACCTAAGACTAAACAAATCCCTAGGTTGACCCTAGCCAGGGAAAGATATAAGATAAACAATAACCGTAATAACGATGAATCGGGAATGGAGGGTGGTTCAGTATGAATAGGGTCACCACCTGCCCCTTCCGAAAATTGGAAATAGAAATGAAAATAACAATTAAGTTATACAAACAGTATACGAGTGAAAGGGGGTCCAGATAATACGGAGATCACCATTCCACTCATCAGTACAATACGCACGTTTTAAAATATACACATCTTATTACATACACCACGACGCGTTTCGCCTGTATACAATCAGGCTCATCAGGAGGTAGGTAGAAAAACGGACAGAGTCCAACTAAGATGTAGATGTGATCAATAGTATACAGATGGTAAAATAGATAGAGCGATACTTAGCTACCGATGTTCAGTAGGGAAGGCGTAGATAAGACATTACCAGAGGGCATGATAGTTACAGCCATAAGGGATATACCTAGAAGGATGTAAATATAAGGAGGACGCTTAGATAGGGATTCGCCACAGCTCTAGGTAAAACAATTGCAAAAACATTTAGATAACCTATAAGGACTTACATGGTAATGGTGCTTGGCAAGGTCTCCCCCAGTAGCCTATTTTGGGCCCAGGTACCGTGCCAATGGAATCGCAGCCCATTTATAGGGACCGATTCTAGCTTCCGGACGCCGGAAGCGCACTTCTGGTCTCTTGGAACGCATGGTGGAACGCATTGGGGCTCTGTGTCTTACGTCACTTCCGGCGCCGTGGAAAGCATCGTGAGCCGCATATGGCTCAATGCCGGCGCCGGAGGACAGCTGGGGCCGGCAATCAATGCAGATTGAAGCAAAGGCGATTGCATAGATGGAAAAAGGCCAGTAAAATTTTTTATTAGGAGCTGTCAATATTAATATCCAAAGCGAGAAATGTGCCAAAAGTTAACAGATATAACCTGGAGGCATAAAGGGCCCTCAATATCAGCCCCCCTAAAGAAAAAAATGTATCACAAAACGAACAAGATATAATATTGACAGATGTGGATCATGATGCAGAATACATACAGACCTGTCTCTATGGTAGTTTAATTAGAATTAAGAGGTGCCAGGTAGTATTTAAAGATATGGGGAATCAATTATTTTCATAACCCATTAATCATATGGTGCTTTTCGCACTGATAGGCACAGAAGCCCTGGGTCACATACCAATAATTCAGTAAAAAATTACTCAGGAAAGTCAAAATTGCCACAGACAAGGAGGATATTTAAATAAAGCATGCAAAATGTAATCTTTCATTGAGACCAAGGGGGGACTGGGATTGGAAACGATAAATCCAGGAGGACTCTTTTTGGAGAATCCTTCTGTCCCAGTCACCCCTCCTCTCAGGAAAGGGGACCACCTCCAAAACCGAAAAGCGAGCCAACCTTATATCACCTTGGTGGCAACTATTAAAGTGATTGGCCACTGGAGTATCTTTAGATTTTTTAATATCGTTTAGGTGTTCACAGATTCTTCTCCGTAATTCCCTCTTAGTCTTGCCAATGTAGTCCAGAGGGCAACTACACTGGCAAATATAGACTACGCCTTTGGTTTTGCAGTTGGCGAAGTCACGGATCAAGAACGGTCGCTGAGTCACCGAACAAATTATTGATTTGGATGAGTTGATGAAATTGCAAGCCTTGCAGGAACCGCATTTGAAAACACCGAGTGGCCTACGGTCTAACCAAGTGCCCTCCCTCTTTGGGCCATCATAATGACTATGGACTAGCCGGTCTCGTAGGCTTCTTCCTTTACGGTAAGTTACCTGAGGATAATTCCCAATTGCCTGTGTAAGGTCGGGGTCCATAGTTAAAATTGCCCAGTGTCTTCTCAGTATCGAAACCACCTCCCTGTTCCCAGAGTCAAAAGTGGAGATGAGACGTATCAAGTTATCATCCATGTCTCTTGTTCTTGGTATTAGAAGTTCTTCTCTTTTCTTTGACTCTGCGAACTGAAAGGAGTCCCTAAGAATCTTGGATGGATAACCTCTTTCTCTCAACCTCTTCCTGAGTTTTCCTGACTCTTGATAGAAGTTACCCCCCGAGGAACAATTCCTACGGACCCGCAGGTATTGTCCCCTTGGGATCCCCTTTCTGACCGCAGTAGGATGGTGGCTCTCCCAGTGGAGGATACTGTTGGTTGCCGTGGGTTTACGGAAAACCGAGGTATTCAAGGTACCCTCCACCTTGGTGACCACTACGTCCAAAAAGGTGATCTGTTCCGATTGGGTTTCATAGGTAAAACTCAGGCCGATGTCATTATGATTGAGGCTATCGATGAAGCTGTGGAAAGCTGGAATGCTTCCTTCCCAGATCAAGAAGACATCGTCTATATAACGAGTCCAAAAAGAGATATTTTCACTCCACCAAGGGTGCTGATCTGGGAAAACGACAGTATCCTCCCACCAGCCCAGGAGGAGATTCGCATAGGTGGGGGCACAGGAATTCCCCATAGCGGTCCCCCTGAGCTGGTGGTAGAAGCAGCCGTTAAACAGAAAAAAATTATGAGTGAGGATATATTCCAGTAGTTGTAGGATAAAACCATTATGTGTAATGAACTGAGTTCCTCTCGTATTGAGGAAATAATTTACAGCGATGATTCAGAGGTTATCCATCCAAGATTCTTAGGGACTCCTTTCAGTTCGCAGAGTCAAAGAAAAGAGAAGAACTTCTAATACCAAGAACAAGAGACATGGATGATAACTTGATACGTCTCATCTCCACTTTTGACTCTGGGAACAGGGAGGTGGTTTCGATACTGAGAAGACACTGGGCAATTTTAACTATGGACCCCGACCTTACACAGGCAATTGGGAATTATCCTCAGGTAACTTACCGTAAAGGAAGAAGCCTACGAGACCGGCTAGTCCATAGTCATTATGGCCCAAAGAGGGAGGGCACTTGGTTAGACCGTAGGCCACTCGGTGTTTTCAAATGCGGTTCCTGCAAGGCTTGCAATTTCATCAACTCATCCAAATCAATAATTTGTTCGGTGACTCAGCGACCGTTCTTGATCCGTGACTTCGCCAACTGCAAAACCAAAGGCGTAGTCTATATTTGCCAGTGTAGTTGCCCTCTGGACTACATTGGCAAGACTAAGAGGGAATTACGGAGAAGAATCTGTGAACACCTAAACGATATTAAAAAATCGAAAGATACTCCAGTGGCCAATCACTTTAATAGTTGCCACCAAGGTGATATAAGGTTGGCTCGCTTTTCGGTTTTGGAGGTGGTCCCCTTTCCTGAGAGGAGGGGTGACTGGGACAATAGGATTCTCCAAAAAGAGTCCTCCTGGATTTATCGTTTCCAATCCCAGTCCCCCCTTGGTCTCAATGAAAGATTAAATTTTGCATGCTTTATTTAAATATCCTCCTTGTCTGTGGCAATTTTGACTTTCCTGAGTAATTTTTTACTGAATTATTGGTATGTGGCCCAGGGCTTCTGTGCCTATCAGTGCGAAAAGCACCATATGATTAATGGGTTATAAAAATAATTGATTCCCCATATCTTTAAATACTACCTGGCACCTCTTAATTCTAATTAAACTACCATAGAGGCAGGTCTGTATGTATTCTGCATCATGATCCACATCTGTCAATATTATATCTTGTTCGTTTTGTGATACATTTTTTTCTTTAGGGGGGCTGATATTGAGGGCCCTTTATGCCTCCAGGTTATATCTGTTAACTTTTGGCACATTTCTCGCTTTGGATATTAATATTGACAGCTCCTAATAAAAAATTTTACTGGCCTTTTTCCATCTATGCAATCGCCTTTGCTTCAATCTGCATTGATTGCCGGCCCCAGCTGTCCTCCGGCGCCGGCATCGAGCCATATGCGGCTCACGATGCTTTCCACGGCGCCGGAAGTGACGTAAGACACAGAGCCCCAATGCGTTCCACCATGCGTTCCAAGAGACCGGAAGTGCGCTTCCGGCGTCCGGAAGCTAGAATTGGTCCCTATAAATGGGCTGCGATTCCATTGGCATGGTACCTGAGCCCAAAATAGGCTACTGGGGGAGACCTTGCCAAGCACCATTACCATGTAAGTCCTTATAGGTTATCTAAATATTTTTGCAATTGTTTTACCTAGAGCTGTGGTGAATCCCTATCTAAGCGTCCTCCTTATATTTACATCCTTCTAGGTATATCCCTTATGGCTGTAACTATCATGCCCTCTGGTAATGTCTTATCTACGCCTTCCCTACTGAACATCGGTAGCTAAGTATCGCTCTATCTATTTTACCATCTATATACTATTGATCACATCTACATCTTAGTTGGACTCTGTCCGTTTTTCTACCTACCTTCTGATGAGCCTGATTGTATACAGGCGAAACGCGTCGTGGTGTATGTAATAAGATGTGTATATTTTAAAACGTGCGTATTGTACTGATGAGTGGAATGGTGATCTCCGTATTATCTGGACCCCCTTTCACTCGTATACTGTTTGTATAACTTAATTGTTATTTTCATTTCTATTTCCAATTTTCGGAAGGGGCAGGTGGTGACCCTATTCATACTGAACCACCCTCCATTCCCGATTCATCGTTATTACGGTTATTGTTTATCTTATATCTTTCCCTGGCTAGGGTCAACCTAGGGATTTGTTTAGTCTTAGGTTCGGGGACAGGGAACCCCCACCATCAGGGGGTCACCCTGGGCTGAGCAGCTTTTGAGGGCCCTGTAGGGTAAGCATTGTGTCTGCCCTTCCCTTTTCCTCAGACCCTGTCTCATTATTATTTTATTTTGTTGACGTGATCCTCGAACTGCCTAAGCCTACTGACGTATTGTATCACTAGTAAATGTATTGTGTAGGGGTCACTACTCCCCGGTCATAAGAAATATTCATATATAAATTATTTTGAAATTGTAGCACACTCTGTTGGTATATACATACCTATACCCACATGATCACTAATAAAGGTATTTTTAAAAGTCACTAATTCCAAAAAAAAAGATTAGTATAAAAGCTTTACACAATAAGGAGAAGAAACAGGAATGGTTTGAACTTTGAGTCCTATACTATTTAAAGGTGTTGTGTCACAAAACATATTCTACATTATTCAAACCAGAACCTGGATCTGAATACTTTTGTAGTTGCATGTAATTAAAAATGTAATATAGCCAGTGAGTTATTCAATAAAATGTATCTGTATAGCGCCACCTGCTGTTTGTTATTTTCCTTATTTTTTGTCCGTCTCACTGAGCTGGTCGCACATGCCCAGTTTAAATCTCCAACTGCAACCTGCCATATGTTCTATTAGAAGCTATGGCAGTTACAGGGAGAGAGCTGCAGCGGAAAGGACACATCCCATTGAGCTGCCAGGCTGAAAAGAATTAGGAACAATTAGAGCAGAGAATGGGGAGATCTCTGGATCCATGTGAGGTACAGGGCTGGTTCTTGCTTTGTTAGAATGAGATTGTCGTGTACTATATGATGTCTGATTTTTTATTTTATTTTTACTCGTTTTATTGAACATCGTTTTGACTGATTAGGCAAAAGATAAAACCGTAGCATGCTACGGTTTTATCGCCGGCGAAAAGACTGAAGACATGCCTGCAGGGGTGTAGCTAAAGGCTCATGGGCCCCGGTGCAAGAGTTCAGCTTGGGCCCCCCTTCCCTCAGTGATTTGTGGCCAGGGGCAGGGAAGCACATAGCCTTCATGCTGCCTGAGGCAAAAATTGAAACGGCACCTCCCTCCCCAGCATGCCAAATTCCTGACCTAACCCCTTCCCTCCAGCCGGCAACTTGACCAGTATGCATTTGCTATACTGCAGCACAAGGGTCTTTGGGCCCCCTCAGGCTCCTGCGCCCGGTAGCGACTGCTACCTCTGCACCCCCTATAGCTACGACCCTGATATGCTCAGAAAGCTAATATACATATTTCTGCTTTATTCATAGGTACAATATAGGATTATGAAGACACCAGTAATATTTGCAGGAAACCGCTCTGCCCGTGCTGATATCTAGCCCTGTCAATCAAGGGGAAGGGGGAGTGTGCAGAGCACAGAGGGTGTTACAAAGAAGTGCTCAAAGGATTCGTCCCCACCCCCTGGTGCTCCAATTGCATATTTGCATATGAACAAAAACTGATATCTCTGCAGCTGTTTATCATACAGACAAAAGAAAGGTATCATTTTAATCAGCACAATAATCCCTACCAGGCACTATGCCTGGTTTAATAGGGTTGATCACGCTGACACTTTAAGTACATGTATATGAGAAAAGTGATTCCCAATTTTACATACAAATTAATTAATTAATTGAATACGAATACCCAATTAATCACTTTGAACGACTTGTAGGATGACAGGCCGAATTGGATGGACAAATGTTTTTTTTCAGCCTTATGTACTATGTTACCTGTATTAAGTCCTAGTTTTACCATTTTAAAAAATACTTAAACATGAAAACAGGAGGTAAAAATTAAACCATATAATGGAAATGAAAAATCAAGGATCTTTTAAGTACGAGTAATAACCAGGAAATGTTAAGGCATCCGCTAAACATCATTTTTATGTTATTTTCCAACACATTACCAGACTGCTCTGCTATAGCTATGTTAAGTAATAAACACCAAACCCATACGTTAGTGGATAATGTGTGGGTTGGCAAGTTCTGTGCTTTCAGGTACATTTTGTAAGCCCCAGTTCAGAGCCAGCCAGGTACTTGTAAGGAAGTAGCAAAGACAAAAATTCCATGAAGCACATATAATCTATTATGACAGATGGAGGAAATCCATAACTGACAATGGAATAATCATTTTCACTTCTAGTAATATGTTCTGGGGAATTATGGAGGTTAACAGAATGATTTCTCTTCAGAATCTGCCTAAAAAGCTTATAGGCATGTTTTGTAAAAGTAAAGGCAATCATAATGTGTTTATAGTGGATGTTAAAGGTGTGTACTTCTTAGCTTAAGTTCTCCTATATGATCTAATCTGAGATATGCATCCTTTTCAGCTTTGGTGAGATGCTATGGACAGTAATTCTCAGGAGTGTAACTAGAAAGGGTGGACTCCTTTACTCCCCCCCCCCCCATCCACTAAATGACAACCAGCCCTTTGCTCTTCGCACAGAAGATCCATTGAGCATGGGTTATATTGGAAATTTGCTTCCTCTTACATACAGTATTCTATGACCAACTGTTAGTGTGATTATTGCAAAGCGGAAGGGTGTAGGAATTACAGCAACAAAGCCACAAAGTGGCAGACCATGTAAAGTTGCAGAGTGAGGTCACCAAGTGCTGAGCATAGTGCATAAAAGTTGTCAATGTGCTGATGAATTAATAGTAAAATAGTAACATAGTTATAAGGCTGAAAAAAGACATCTGTCCATCCAGTTCAGTCTGTTATCCTGCAAGTTGACCCAGAGGAAGGCAAAAAAAAAACAACTGTGAGGTAGACGCCAATTTTCCTCACTTTAGGGGAAAAAAATTCCTTACCGACTCCAATCAGGCAATCAGAATAACTCCCTGGATCAACAACCAATCTCTAGTAGCTATAGCCTGTAATATTATTACACTCCAGAAATACATCCAGGTCCCTTGTGAGGAATATGGATTCATATTTACTGTCAGCCATGTCCTCACTCCCCCATTTGCTGACAGATAGCAGAGGTAGTGAACTCCACAGGAGGGCCCTGCTTCAAAGCCCTGATTGTCATTTGATTCACCTTTTGGCATGTTCAGTGTACATGCAAAATAAGTTCCCACCCCCCAGCCATCTGATTGTCAGCTGGCAAGGAAGAAAGCCCCAGGGGTCCAGGCTTCAAGGAGGCCCCAGGTGGAGAAGGTCATACCTACATCAACCAGTTTGGAGGCAAGCTAAATCCTGCAGGAAAACCCCCCAGCAGGAGGTATCAGCCCTTGCCAGGATCAAGGATACCTTCCAGACATGTTGGCACCTACATTTCATAAGGAATTATGAATGGCCCAGTCATCAAAGGCGCAAACCGGATACATATTTGTGTCCCGGTGGCCACGATGTACGTACCCATGGGCTTTGTTTGATGGGGGCATGCCAGGGAAAGGAGATATCCATATCTCTCCACAGAAACCAAATACCGGTACCATGTTTGGACTCTAGTTGTAGCCGAAACCCAGGCGGATCAATTGGGCCCGGAACCATCTTTCTGCGACATTCTGGTCTGGGGCTTTGAGCCCTATGGGTCATTTGCTCCCAGCACCAGAGAAGGAGGGGTAGACCCTACCCATAGGTGGGGAGGGGAGCGGACGGCTACAGGTCATAAGCCCATGCAAGCCAGAGGGTGGGATATCTCTCTGAAAGGGGGTCACATCGTGTAAATGTGTTTGGAGAGACCTGGAAACCGCTGACATCACTGCCCCCCCACGTGACTGAAGCTAAGGACTATTCCACCATCATAGAACTTTCAACTACCCAGTAACTGACTTTTGCTCTGCTTAACCCTGTTGTACCCATATAACCGGTATCTGTAACCTCAGACCACTGTATATATTCTCTGTGTATATTGTGTTATATCTAGTGTGCCCTTACGGCGATTAAATATATAATTTAATCTTGTGCTATCTTGTATCTCGATCACGAATCCCCACGTCCGTGTTTTGGCCTAGTTATAAGATACTGCGGGTTGGTTTCTCACTTTATATAATCCCTTTAGCGGACAGGGCTTATATCAAACGAGAAGCTGGTGGCAGATTTCCCGGGCTGAGACAGCGCTGTTTTCACTGCGGCAGTAAAAGGCTCTCTCATCTTGTTGCCTCTCTGTGCCCGCGTGGACAGGAGGTGTGTGTGTAAACTGTACCAACCTGATCTTACTTGCTCCTCTGGAGGGCGTAACGTCACGTTTTTGGTAACCCGTGACTAGACCATGTCTCGTGAGCTCGACGTAGGCGACGTCAAGCAGGCACGAGGTGTGGTATTCGTCACACCCCTCTTGAACTCTTTTAGTGAACTTACCATCACCACCTCCTCAAGCAGAGGGTTCCATAGTCTCACTGCTCTTACCGTAAAGAATCCTCCTCTATGTTTGTGTACGAACCTTAATTTATAAGCGGCATGGGCAATATTCGAATTTGTGATATTTCGTGAATATTTGGGCGAATATTCGCCATACAGTCAGGTACGTAAATATCAGGACATCGACACAATTCTAACGTTTTTGGCTCTATACACCACCACAATGGATTTGAAATAAAACAAACAAGATGTGCTTTAACTGCAGCCTGTCATCTTTAACTTGAGGGTATTTACATCCAAATGAGGTGAACGGTGTAGGAATTACAACTGTTTGCATATGTGCCTCCCACTTGTTAAGGGACCAAAAGTAATGGGACAATTGGCTTCTCAGCTGTTCCATGGCCAAGTGTGTGTTATTCTCTCATTATCCCAATTACAATGAGCAGATAAAAGGTCAAGAGTTCATTTCAAGTGTGCTATTTGCATTTGCAATCTGTTGCTGTCAACTCTCAAGATGAGATCCAAAGAGCTGTCACTGTCAGTGAAGCAAGCCATCATTAGGCTGAAAAAAGAAAACAAACTCATCAGAGACATAGCAAAAACATTAGGCGTGGCCAAAACAACTGTTTGGAACATTCTTAAAAGAAGGAACGAACCGGTGAGCTCAGCAACACCAAAAGACCCGGAAGGTCACGGAAAACAACTGTGGTGGATGA